>NW_021319091.1:703820-731605 GCF_001605985.2 Dendrobium catenatum
TTGTTTGGTGTGTGATGGTTGGACAGATCCTCAAAGAAGACCCCTTATTAATTTTATGGCTGTTACAAAGAATTACCCAATGTTCATTAAAACAGTGAATTGTGAAGGAGAATACAAGGATAAATATTTTATTGCCAATTTGATTAAAGAGGTGATAGTCATGATTGGACCTTCAAATATTGTGCAGGTTATTACAGATAATGCACCGGTGTGTAAGCTGCAGGATTATTGGTGGAACAAACTTATCCCCATATATTTTGGATACCCTGTGTTGTGCACACTTTAAATCTTTCCCTAAAAAATATTTGTGCATCAAATAATACAGAGGCTAATGAAATCATCTATGCTGAATGTCATTGGATAATAGTGGTTGCAGATGATGTTGTTCTGATAAAAAAATTTATTATGAACCATTCGATGAGACTTTCAATGTTTAATAATTTCTCCCACTTGAAAATATTAGCTGTTGCTGAAACTCATTTTACCTCTGTAATAATCATGTTGAGAAGATTCAAACAAATTAAAAATGCTCTTCAATCTATGGTAATTAGTGAGAAGTGGTCTTGCTATCGAGAAGATAATGTTGGGAAGGCAAGGTATGTTAAAGAAAAAGGTCTTAGATGATTTGTGGTGGGATAATATAGACTACATTTTGGCTTTCACTGATCCAATTTATGATATGTTGAGAGAGGCTCACACAGATAAATCATGTCTACATTTGATTTATGAGATGTGGGACTCTATGTTAGCAAAAGTGAAAGAAATTATATACAGACATGAAAGAAAGTCACACGATGAAGACTCAAATTTTTGGAGTATTGTCTATACCATTCTTGAAGATAGGTGGAGCAAAAACAACACACTTTTGCATTATTTGGCTCATTCATTAAATCAAAGGTATATTTATATTCATCTTTTAAATAAATTTAAATTTATTGGTAAATAAATATAATTTTATATGCTTTGTATTATTTGAAGGTATTCAAGTAAAGAATGGCTTCAACAAGACCCTCAATGTGTCTCACCATAAAAAGATTTAGAATTTTCAAATATGAGAAATATACGCCTGAAAAGATATTATTCAAATGAGGAGGAGAGAAGAAAAATTAATATAGAACTTGCAAAGTTCTTTGGATATTTAGAGGATTTTGGTGATCAAGAATCTTTGGTTGATAGATAGATGATGGATCCAAAAATCTGGTGGTTGATTAATGGAGCTTCAGCACCGCTTCTTCAAACAATAGCAATAAAACTTATTGGGTCAAGTATCATCCTCTTCCTGTTGTGAGAAAAATTGGAGCACATACTCATTTATTCAATTAATGAAGAGGAATAAAATAACTTTACAAGGTGCTGAAGATTTAGTTTATGTGCATACAAATCTTCATATTCTATCAAGGAAAACCCCACTTTATATGACATGTGATAACAAGATGTGGGATGTTCCTGGAGATGGGTTCGAGTGCCTTGATGATATGGGATTATTGGAGGTTGCAAATATTTCTCTAGATGAACCAGAGTTGGAAGCAATGATATTCAATGATGATGATGATATTGAAGGACAAAGACCAACATCTGAATCTAATTCTATCATTCCCTCTATTGAGTAGTTGGACCTTCATGTTGTATTAAATGATTTTTTGCTTATATTTTTGTGTTTGTACTAAACATTTTGTACCAAACATCTTTATGTTATAAGCTAAACAAGTTATCATGAAATTGATTTATTATTGCTTGTCATTTTTACTATAATGCCACCTTAATTTCTATATATTATATTAAAAATTATTATGCCGTGTCCACGCCACACCCGTGTCCTATATTTTTAAAAATTGCCATGTCCCGTGTCCGTGTCGCCATGTCCGTGTCGGTGCATCATAGTTGGAAAGTCTATCATAGACATGGCCGTCGATCTACGGCTACCATCGAGCCGATGTATTTTTAAGTTTTATTATGTATTTGTCTTTTATTTATTTATGTTTGTATTTGCTTTATTTGTTTTTCTCTTTTTACCCCTTACTTAAGGGTGGTCATGTGTAAGCCCAAAGGGCATCGTCGTCTTTTATTTTCGATTCCATTGTATGAGGCTATATATAACCCTTATGTTCTCTTTTCATGATTAATGAATGAAGAATATAATTTTCCCCATGTTTGAGTTATTGTGAGAGCTTGAGAGAGATTTGAGACAGATCCCTTGGAGAGGGAATCAAATCACCCACCAACCTTGGAAGTGTCCAGGTTTGTGGTTCTTTCTTCTCTATCTTTCTCCCCCCTTCTTCCCTTCCCCTAAGCCGCCGGCCACCTTAGCCATTCACCCTCACCGTCGGATAGCTCCCAATTCCCACCTTACACCCCATCCCACCTCTCTCCACCACCACTCACGGCCAAGCCCATACCGCCGGCCTCTCCCCTCGGTTTTTCCTCCATCTTCAACTTGCCATCAAGCTTTTACTAAATTAGCTTTTCATATTTTAGGTAACTTTATTAATGAGCAAATTCAAATCTATTTGAATTTGAAATAGTTAGTTAAATTATAAATTCTATTTTAGGAAACTTTTCAATTCATAGTTTATTTGAATTTTGAATTAAATTGGGATGAAATATTTCATTCCAAATTTAATTTATTAATTTAAGAAAGCATTGAATGCCTCCTTAAATCCCACCTCCCTCACCTATTGCTGCCGGCCCCTCTTGGATTCCATTGAAAATTATTTCCAAAATCCAAGTTACTCTCTTGGAAAGAATTCAAGTCACCCCTCTCCCTCTCTTGGCTGAAATTTCCAAAGTCCCCCACCTCCTCAATTTTTTTTCAAAATCCCATCTTTAAATTTTGGAAATAAACCCCCCGCCCCCCTCATATATTTCCCTCTTTGATTAATTCCAAAGGAAGAAATTAATTAGAGTAGATAAATTCCAAAGCTCCCTACATCTAACCTCCCAAAATCTGAACCTAAATTCCTCCCCTATCCTCCTTCCTTGGGCCGGCCACCCCCTCCTTCTCCATCACAACTCTTGAGAGAAACTTCTTTCTCTCTAGTGAGTCTTTAAGGGAAGCAACAACGATCGTCATCCACACCTCAATCCAATGAATGGCCGATCCTGAACTTGATTCTGGATTTGCATACGACGAGCAAGGGAACGCCAACATTCTCCACTCCACCTTCGACTTCAACCTGGACACCGACAACTTCGTCGAAGAATACATGGACCGCATCATCACACTTTTCAAAGCCGTCGAAGAACAACATGCCAACGCTCAGTGACAAATTATTTCCGGACCCCGATAAGGGTGAACTTCTTCCCTATTCATTTATCTTCCTTATCCGCTAATCTTGTAGGTGGTGATCCAATCGCAAGGAGTCGTGCCTTGCCCTCTGCCGCCGCTTAGTAATTGTAGGAATTGAGTTTTACTTTCTATGTTTCTAATCTTATTGTTAACGTAGGGATTTTTGTTGAGTGACTGCTTTATTTGTATGTTGTTGAAATTCTAAATTGTTTTGATGATTCATGTTCTTAGCATGTGATTTTGCCTAAGCATAGCTATCCCTCTTATGCTTTCTATTATCATTTAGTGGCTAATAGTCGTAATTATTTTTTGCTCTTATCAAAATCATGCAAGTTCTTATCATATTCATCTAAAGTATATTTAGTCCTGCATTAGCTACAATGGACAAAGAGAGGGCAACCGAGGGTGTGTTTGAAGACAAATATGGGCAGGAGATGCACTACGACATTTGAAGACTGATTTCTTTGATAATTTGATAGACTCTTGAGATTCTCAATATGACAATAAGTAACATCTTTGAGGGATCAACCCCACAACTTGTCTGAGGGCATGCAAATTTTTTAGTTTGCAGTTTTCATTCAATAAACACACAAGGTTAATTTTTACAGGCCAAAGAGGCATTGCTTGCAAAAAGAAAAGGAAAAAGGTAAAAAAAAGAAGAAAAATGAAAGATTATGTTAACATGTTTGGCAATAACTAATTGAAAATAGGAAATATCATGCAAGTCCAATCATATTACCAATGCTTAAACTTATGAAAATCTTAGGATCTTTAGTTTTTGGATACTAGTTGAATATTTGGTGGGTTTGTATTTTGTAGTGGCAAAAGAGTTGGCAACATTGCTACAATCTCCAAGATGGTGTTAGTGATGGATTCTCTTCACAAGCCTATTACAATTTACACCTTCAGTGATTGAGCAATATGCTCTCTTCAAAGCTCGTCGTTGATCCTCGCATGAAGTAACGGAAGACGCGATGAGGAGCTTAACGGAGTGTTATAAAAGATGAAAATAAGAGTTTTAGGTGGTATATTAGTAAATATAGTACTTTGGGTGTTAAAAATGTATTTTGAATTGTTTTAAGTGTTATGTATATAAAAATCCCATTTTTTTATGAATTAGGAATTAAGGAAGTATGTGACGATCAATGTTATATTTTTTTTAGATATTGGAGGTGGTAGAGGAAAGACCTTGATAGGGCAAACAACGAATTTCACACAATGGTGAGGTAGGTAAAAATGTGATTATTTTAATTTCAGATATTTCTTCTCTTTTCAAATGTTAGTATGTTCTCTTTTCAAACGTTAGCTTGTTATTTATAATGTCATGTGATTAGCCTAGCACAGTTTTAAATGCTATGTACCTTTCTCATATAGATAGCTTATCATGCTCTTAAATATCATGTATTTTGCTCATGTGGATAACCTAGTATGCCTTTAAATACAATGTTGTAATTGTGTCTTTCTCATTTGATAATTGTGGATAATTTACAAAGCTTATGTCTCCTTTAATAAATATTAATGTAGAAAAATATAGGAGTATTAAAACATCTACATGAATGATGTGTTAATATCATTCTATGAATACATATTGAATGGTTGAATGTGTATATTGATGCAGAGTATCAAAATGGTAAAGGGCACTTTGGAGCAAAGGGTAAAGGGCTTTTTTGGAGCAAATGGTAAATGAATGACCAATTGAAAGTGTACCTGATCAGTACAAAACAAAATGATACTTCTGTGACGAGTGAATAAAAATATGTTATTATGTTATAAGCATAAAAACATCAAATGAATCTTGAAAATATATAATGTAAAAGATTTCAAGTTTATGCAAAGTAAAAGGACATATAGGTTAACATAGGGTCATATGCACAGTAATTACTACATAATGACAAGTTCAATTTTCTTTTAATTAGAAGTATTGACATGCATGTTGTACTCGTTACCTTACTTCTGAATTTAATTGAATAGTATTTTACCTACTGAGTTATGACTCACTCAAATTGTGAAAAAATTTCAGGAGAACCTATTAATCATTAATGACGGATAGACAGCCGTATACTTACCATCGTAGGGAGACGACGGGTGACAGGTTCCTTTTTTAAGTATTTTGATATTTTGTATTAGATGGATGCGCATGATAGTATGTGATAGTTAGACTTTTGTACATCCATTTATGTAATGAATTTTTATGTATGCGTTGATTTTTGAATGAAAGAAGAAAAAAAATGTTACTTGGAATCTTTAGTGGCTCTTTCTCTATGTTTGGATATGCACTTGAAATGTTTTGAATATTTACCGTCTGACTTTCGTTCCCGCCTCGCTTATGTGAGCTTATCGGGCCGAGTCGTGACATATGACTATTGGATCATGATCAACCATATTAGATTTGATAATTTTATTTTCATCTAGATAATTTTATCTCCTAAGTTGCATGGGTATAGGGCTGCCTATCCCGACAATGTTGAATCCAAATGTGTTGCAAATGTGAAACATCCTCTAAATCTTAGATCACCATTTTTGTTCTACTGTTTTCTTTTTAGTGAAAACACTAAGCAATGACTGAGTCGGGCATTGCCAAAATAAAGGTGCTTCAAGAGATCAGGTGGATTTTTCATGAGTACTTCAACTAACTAAAATCCTTGCCCCAATTTCTCTCATTTGTGTCTTCCTGGGTCACATGCATTATACATGTTTACATTATGGCACCCATGGAACAATCTTTCATGTTTTCTTCTTGGCATTTGCGTGAGAAGAATATCCTTATGTTGGTGCTTGCTTAAGAAGCTCCTTTTGTTATGACTGATGAATCATGTCAGTCTTCATTTCGTGGACTTCTTAACAAAGAATTCTTCTTGGAAGTGACTATCGTTGATGAATTTTGTTATGTTGTATAGAGGTTGAAAGCTGTTTATCTATTTTTAGGTGTACTTATTTCATTTTATAGATGTTCTATTCCTTCTCTCTCTCCATGGTACTGCTGAACATTGGTCACCTAATCCTTATCTTCATTTCTTTGCTCTATTATTCAGTGATGCTGATGACATTGACTAACCCATGGTTTAAACTGATAGGTTGGCATTCTTGCTTCGTTTGCTACAAAAGATCAACTTTCAAATGTTTCTGTTGCCCAACATCATTTTGTCGCAAATGTGTTCGAAAGGCTGAGTTTGGCCAAGTGAAAGGGACAAAAGGCTTTTGTGGTGAATGCCTGAGATTAGCGAAATTAGTAGAAGATTGTGCTGATGATGATTCTGATGAGGTACCTTCAATGAGCCATTTGACCATTTAGTTTTTCAGTGCCATTTTCTTGATAATCAACTTACGTTTTTTAGTCATGCGAGTAAAGGAGTTGTTATCAAGGATCTTAATTATCATTTGATCATATTCACGTTGGTTGATGAAATGGATTTTATAAAACCACTAGGATTCATTAAAGTTTCTTCTTTGTCTTAAAAGCTGGTACTCTGTCATTTCTATCGTTTTTATTACAGGAAAAAGTAGATTTTGATGATAGAAACACATGGGAATTCCTCTTCAAGGACTATTGGCCCATAGTGAAACGCCAAGAAGGGTTAACAAAGGAGAATGTACGATATGCTGATGCTCTTCTTAACGGGGTTTATAAGGACAAGAACTGGTCAGATCTAGACGTTTCTTCAGGACAAGACATGTCTTCAGAACAGCCAGTGGAAGTTTCTGATTCTGAGGATGATTGTGAAATTGAAGATCATTCTTTGATGCCTTTGAAGTGGAAAAGGGATAGAAAAGCCAGAACGAGAAAAAAGTTGAAGTCAGATAAGAATATGTTTGTTGGCTGGGGCTCAACGGTGCTGGTCAAATTTCTTGCTGATCTGGGAAAGGAAACAAAAGAACCTCTAGAAAAATTTGATGTGTATGAGATTGTTAGGGATTACATCCTGTCCAAGGGTCTTCTTCATCATGATAAGAGGGGTAAAAAGTATGCCATTTCTGATTCAACATTGCACTGTCTGATAAGGAGAAGGAAGTTCAAGCTTAGTCGACTATACACCTTGTTGGAAAGGCACTTTGCTTCTAGTGATGGTTCTTTAGATGAATTCTCAAGTGCCGAGGAAGATGTGTATGCCAAATCAGGAAGAAGAAAAAGAACCACTAGATGCGATTCTAGAGTTAGATGTCATTCTAAAGTTAGATGTGATTCCAAAGTTAAACCTTATATAGATCACCATAATGAGCTGCTCTTGGAACCTCCTAAAAGTTGCTTTGCAGAAATAACCAGAAATACTATTAAAGCAGTTTATTTAAAGCGATCTTTAATTGTGGAATTACTGAAAGACACCATGACAATTGAAACTAAGATTATTGGCTGTTTTGTAAGAGTAAAAGTTGATCCGAAAGGCTTCAATGGTGCGCCTTGGAAGCTATACCAGCTAGGCCAAGTTATAGGTTATGAAAACTCATTTTGTTGATTTGTTTTGATTTGATAAATTTTCTCTCTGATCACTGAGTAGTGTTATTATTGTGTCCCTTGCAGCAGTGAAAAAGGTTCCGCAAGAATACACGTTTAAGGAGATGAGTACAGATATAGTCCTCTGCATTTCCAACATATCAATGGATGTTAAGATATGCATGTTATCTGATGATGACTTTGAAGAGGTAACTAGCTCATTTGTCCATGTTAGGAGGAAATCTTACGATTCATTGTGGATGCTGATGTATGTGACGTAGAATGTAGGGTTTCTAATAAAAAATTAATATGTGGTGCGATAAAAAAAGTAACTAACATTCAAAATCCACTAGACACAAGCTGTTAATCCATAATATGTATTGATTATCTCTAATTAAAATCAAGAAAATGATAGAAATCAATTCAGATGAAGATCTATGATAGAATTCTATTTGTCCAGCTTAGTCTTTAGTCATGATTCTTTTGCTTTCCATTATTACTTAATGTACTGTGACATCTTCTTTATTTGTATTTAAGCTTATTATGAATGGCCAAAGTGTCATCTGTCATTTAGGTCTAATTTGATATTTTTAATTTTTGAGAAGTGGTTTTTGTTAGTTTGATTATTTATTATTATTATAGATAATGTTTATTGTTGTGTAATTTAGATTGTTGATTATGAAATAACAATATGGCTTTCTTTGGCACCCTTTCTGAGGATCAATTCCTTCCATCTTTTTCCTCAAAGTTTCTCTCTCAACTAATCTCCTTTCCTTTAAGGCATTTATTTATCTCCATCTTTTTACCTCACTCGTTCATCTCCTACACCGGATTATCACACTTATATATCAAAATTCAATGTGACTTCACGCGCTAATCGAAGTCGACTAATTTGAATTGGTCAAAATGACAGACAACGAACAAGAAATCGCATGAAATGTTGTTCAAAATGCATCAAACAAAAATTTAAGTTGCCCAAACAACGCCCGTTTGTGAAACTAGACTGTGATAGTGCATTTGAGGCATTAGAAACAACTAAGATAGATATCCATGATGTCCATGTTGCTGTAGGAGAAATTCAAAATTTTGCCTGCACATAAGGTGATGTGATTTCAATCTGCACGAGCGACTAGACTTTTGTGAGAAATCAATATATATATATAGATGGTCTTGTCACATAAAACGTTGGCCTTCGGATGGCAAGGTTAGGGGAGTAAATGTATTAGATTTATCATATGATAATAAATATATAGGTAAACCTAAAAAAATTTGGTTAAAAATATTAGAAATAATATTTTTTATTTGATTTAAATGAGAATTTGACTCTTGAGAGGACATAATGGAGAAAAATAATTTATGTAGCCGACCCCACGTATTAGGATAAAGGCTTCATGTTTGTTTGTTGTTTGCATTATTATTGTTATTGTTGTTGTTAAGAAAGAAGTCAAAATGCCTTCCTCTCACATTCCTATAGCCATGTCGAACCCATGCCATCCCCATCCCATTCCTAGAGGCGGTTGTCAAACTTTACTAAATTTGTTACCTTAAAAATCTAAACCAACCCACTCACACTTTGGCCGCATAAGGTACAGGCTATAGCTGATTGACCTAAACCTACGACTGTTACTGAGGTATGAAGCTTTCTTGGGTTAGTCGGCTATTATAGAAGTTTGTTGAAGGGTTCTCCAAGATTGCTGCACCATTGAGTTGATTGACTCAGAAAGCAGTGAGTTTTTAGTGGAACAGTCGATGTGAAGAGGCATTTCAAGAGTTGAAGACTCGCTTGATGACTGCACCATTTCTCACCATTCCTTCAAGCACTAAAGGTTTTCAGATTTTCAGTGATGCATCACTACGGGGCTTAGGATGTGTCTTGATGCAACATGGGAAGGTAGTTTCTTATGCCTCTAGGCAGTTGAAAAACTATGAGAAGAACTATCCAACGCATGATTTGGAGCTTGATGCAGTAGTCTTTACTTTGAAGATTTGGAGGCACTACATATATGGTGTACGTTGTGAAGTATTCACCGATCATCAAAAATGAAGTATATCTTTTCGCAGGAGGTGAATTTAAGGCAGAGGGGTTGGATGGAATTACTTAATGATTATGATCTAAATATTCAATATCATTCAGGAAAAGCAAATACAATTGCTGATGCCTTGAGCAGTAAGATGCATGTGAAGGTGAATTACTTATTGACCCAATATGAGAAGCTGATTGAGGAGATGGAACGCTTAGAGTTGTCTGTGATACTTCCTACAACAAAGAATGTATGGTTAGGTCATATGACAATACAACCTGATTTGAAGAGTAAGATAACTGAAGCTTTGTTGAGGGATCCTGAGTTTATGAAGATTATTGATTTGGTGAAAGCAGGCCATGAAGAGGATTTTACTATTGATGAAGATGATCTTTTGTGGTACAAGGGCAGATTTTGTGTACCAAATGTGGATGATTTGAGGAGGGATGTTCTTTATGAAGCTAATCATTCTGGTTATATCATCATCCTTAAGGGTTTATTTTGGTGGCCTGGAATGAAGAGAAGTGTAGCTGATTTTGTTGCAAAGTGTTCTACTTGTCAGTTGGTCAAAGCTGAACATCAAAGGCCAGGTGGATTACTTCAACTCTTGCCTATTCAAGAATGGAAGTGGGATGATATTGTTATGGACTTTGTGACGGGTTTACCGAGATCTCGACGGAGTCATGATGCTATTTAGGTTATCATTGATAGGCTTACGAAGTCTGCTCGCTTCTTGCGTATTCGACATACTGACTCAGTTGTGAGGTTAGCAATGTTATATGTGACAGAGATTGTTTGACTGCATGATGTACCAAAATCCATAGTATCTGATCATGATGACATATTTACCTCTAGACTATGGAGGAAGGTTCGAGAGGCTATGGGTTCCAGATTGACCTTTAGTATAACATTTCATTCTCAGACCGATGGACAATCATAGAGGACTATACAAACTCTTTAAGATTTGATTGGATTGTGTGTTCTTGATTTTGGTGGAGGATTGGAATCTCACATTCCTTTGATAGAGTTTGCTTATAACAATAACTTTCAAGCCAACATAACTATGACTCCCTACGAAGTACTCTATGGAAGGAAATGTAGAACACCCTTATGTTGGGCTGAAGCAGGTGAAAGGAAAGTAATTGGCTCTGATTTAGTTGATAATGCTACCAACAAGATCAAAATTATCAAAATAGGTTGAAAGCAATACAAGATAGGCATAATAAGTATTATGATGTTAAGCACCGCTCTTTAGAATTCAATGTGGGAGATTTTGTTTTTATTAAGATTAGGCCTATGAATTTTATATTGCTTTTTGGCAAGACTGACAAGCTTAGTCCCCGATACATTGGTCCTTTTGAGGTTGTGGAAATGATAGGAAATGTGGCCTACAGATTGGATTTGCCAGTTATGTATGCTGTACACAACGTGTTTCATGTTTCTTCCGTAAGAAATTTTATATTAGACGATCCTTCTAAGATCATAATCGAGCACGTGGACATACAACCAGATCTTACTTATGCAGAAGAATCAGATCGTATTTTGGAGTTCAGTGTGAAACAACTTAGAAGCAAGGATATACCTTTTGTAAAGATTCTATGGAAGCTTGGGTCTGAGAAGGACGCTACATGAGAGAAAGAGTCAAAAATGAAGAAATACTATCCTCATCTCTTTGAGTAAGGTATATTTTGTTACTCCTGTTTTAAATTTTGAGGATGAAATTTTTATGAGGAGAGATTTATAAATCCGAAAAATTATTGAGCGTATGCATCGCACGTATTTCAATGCGCCGCGACGAAATTAGGCAAAATTTTTGAAGTCGTCGGAATTTGAAGCAAATAATTTTATTAAATTCTATGCAAAATTTTGATCGAAACGCTATAAAGAACCTATACCTAATTTCGCACGAATTTAAAACTAAAAATCGTCAAAGTTAACTTAAATAATATTTAGCCTTTATACCCAAATTGTCCTCATGATCCTTAAGAAAACTATTAGCAGAAATGGTACATGCGTAATTAGGCAATTAACTCATCCCTTAAACCTCCAAAAGCCTAAGAGACTGAAATCATTCTGTCCCTTGCTCTTGTTCGTTCGGCCGCTCACGTGAAAGGGAGAGGGTGGCGGGTGCTTGTGAAATCCGGCGGCAGGCGGTTGTTTCTGGCGAGGTCTTGGGGTGAAATCAAAGGCGAAAAGCTAAGGAAGAAGGAAATAAGCTTTTATTACTAAGAAACTCTCATTTTCCCCTAAATATTCTTAGGTTTAAATTTTAGGACTTACTCAAATCATAAGGTTTTCTAAGAAGATTATTAATTCATTAATGTTTTAAAAAAATAAGGTTTTCTAAGAAGAATGATAGGAAATGTTTAAAACATGATTCTAACCATTTAAAATGTGATTTTGCTCAAGAAAATCTTAAGTTTCCAAATTAGAGTTTTATGAAAATTTAATTTTGTCTTAGGAATATTATTAGGAAAGTTTTAAAAACACTTATAAGCATGAAATTTGAATTTTTTCATAAAGTTTTTTTTTTAGTTTAAAAAATTAGAGCTTTTCCTTATTTTGAGATTTTGAGATAAGTTGTTAACTAATGTTATTCCTAGGAGTCTTGGGAAGGCTCTAATTAAGAGAAAATAAGATTTTAATAAAAAATATTTCACCCTAATTTCTAAATTAATTAATCCAAAAAATAATTAGGTTTAGTTATAATATAGGTTAGGGAAAATGTTTTAAAATGTAATTGGGAGAAAATATATTTGAGTTCCTAAAATTAGGATTTTAATTAAATCCGAAATTTGTATGCTAAAATTTTATTAATTGCTTAGGTAGAGTAGTTAGGAAGGAAAAATATTTAATGAGAACATTGAAAAGAAAATTTCATTTATATTAATATAAGTGTTTGTTTCTTTAGGTATTAAACCTAAGAAGAGATTTGTTCGAGGAGGTTTGCAAAGTGCGTAGGATAAGTGACAAATTACATTTTAAATTTCATATTCTTTCTATTTTAAGTATGTTTATGTTGCAATTGTTCTTTTAAGAGGTTAATTATTTTGTCTTGCATATAACCATGATTGTAATTATGTTATATTAATCCATAATTGCATATGGATGTTTATGTTGCATTGTTCTTTTAAAAGCTTAGTAAGTGTTTTAAGATGTTAATGATATTATGTTACATATGCTTTTAGTTTCCATTAAACAACTTATGGTCTTAATTTTTCTTCATGTATAACATTGCATGTTTAGATAATAAACTCTTAATATGTACAAAAATTTACTTTCATGTTTAATCAAATTCATTTAGTGGATGGAACATATGTATGGTTGATATGTTAAATCATCTTATGTTATGATATCAAAATGATATGTAAGTTTGTGCATGTTGAGACGGAGTACCAATACGGTGCATTTGCACAATATGGCTCTTCGGGGCAAAATGACGATGAATGACCAAATATGAAATTGTACCTGATCAATATAATATGAGTACTTCGGTACGAATACTTATATACATATGATATATATAGTACAAAGCAAAATAAGAAAGTTTAGAAGTTGATGCCCTTTAAAAACATTCATTTCATAAAGGTTCTCTAGATAAACATAAGTTTATTTTAGCATGCATATTGATTTCCTCCAATGTTTAAAATTGCGTATTCGGGTATTAAGGCTTTTTTCGTTCGTGAGGCGAGGCGTTTTGAGGCATAAGCCTCAAAATCAAAAAATTACGTAAACATAAAATAATAAATTTTGTATATACTAATGAGTAAATAATATATAAAACATAAAAATACTACTTATCACATCTTTGAGAATAAATAAGGGAGACATATCACATAAGAACTCACGAGTCAGTAGCATCAGCACTGTCATCACTCATCAGTCTTCACTCATCACTAAGGGGGTCTTCATTTGAATCATCATTATGATGAACTGCTCTCTCCTCTTCCCCCTCTCCTATAGAGTCCAATATTTCCCAATCAGCTTCTTCTTCCTCATTATTAGTTATTTTTCTCTTCCCTAAATATTTTTGAACAATATCATAATGAATAATAGTGTAATACATTAATAAAAGTTTAAGAAAAGAAAACTATATTATTTATATACCTTTTTTTATTTGTTCTTGAGTTATGGTGGATGTGGATGTTTTAAGACCATCAAAGAAATCAACATTTAAATATTCATCTTGTAATTCAGACGGCATCACTTCAACTTCATCATCTACAAACCACTCATCATCAGATGCCACATCATCGCAAAGCAAACGATCTTCATCATCCATTAATCCTTTTTTCTTCAAATTTCTATCTCTGAGTCTCCTATTGTACATAATGTACACCAGTGAGTTCATCCTCAATGTCGACAAGCGATTTCCCCTCTTTGTAGGTACTTGGTTGTAGGTACTCCAATTTCTTTCACAGCCAGATGAAGAGCATGTCAAGCCCAAAACTTTCACAGCAAAACGCTATAATTCTGGAGTCCCATCACCAAATTAAATCCACCACTCAACTGGAGATATTTTGACAATTATATCTTTTGCTTGTTGTAATCTAAAAAACCTTCTTTGTTCCTAAAAGGTACCAATTGCAAGTCAGCATTTGATATTTCAGTTGCATCACTTATTAGACGATCCATGCAATTATATAATCCCAACTTTATTTCAGGGTTTGTAGACTTGTTCTATGCATATTTTACTCAGAAGATCTTTGTAAGTTTCTATTTCAATTGCATAAACAGGAATTACAGGATTTATATGAATGTTATTTATTGTGATTGATTCATTTAGATTTATATATGGAATAAGTTGCATTTCTGCTGGGATTGGCTCATTTTGTGGGATTGGCTCATTTTGTGGGATTGACTCATTTCTAGATGGGATTGGCTCATTTTGGGGGATTGGTTCATTGGGGTTGTGGGGAGGGATATCTGATTTATGTTTCTTATTGGAAGATAAAGAGTAGCTAACCGATCTTTTCTGAGGAAGTATTTTGCTCTGATTAATGTAATTATTGAGCTTGACCTCAATAACTTCAACTCTTTCAGTTAGGTCTTCAAACTTTCTGCTCAGTCTATCTTCAAATTCAAGAAAAAGTTTTGTGCATGTTTCTTGGCAGGATTTGATTATTCTTTCTTGTAGAGATTCAAGTGCTTCAGCAGAAAAACTTAAGTGTGGTTGCTGAGGAGATTGGTGGGGGTCTTGCTGAGCAGGTGGGGTATGATGGGGAGATTTGGGGGGGTTGTTTTGATGGGTGGATATTTCATGAGGGGAATCAAGGGATGGAGGGCTGTCTGATGGATATTTCTTGACATTAACCATATCCATTTCAGCCTGAAAAACTGCTTGGAGGACATTAAAAATATGACTTTTCCTTATATTAGCAGATAAGTTAGTGACCACCTCTGTAGTATATACAATATCATCGGCCCATCGTAGAAAACGGGGCATTTTGTCAGCATACATAGGAGCATGAAAAGAAGTATGCTCCAGGAACCAAATCTGCATAAGATGAAAGAAAATTTTAGCACTCATATTGAGCCAATAAAATTTTGAATGAATTTAGCAATTATTTTATTTTTTTTTAATTTTTGAGATGATAATACGCTTTTTTATAATCAGATTTATAATCCATTAGAGGTGGCTACATCTGTCTTTATAAGTAGTTGTACAGCTGTTAAGAGAAATATATATTTCTTGAAAGTTGCTAAGGGTGTTATAATTGTTTCCTATCTTGAAAAATTCAAGCAACGATTTTGTTTAACTATCAATTCCAATAGATCTTTGTGTAAAATGTAATTTTTCATTATAGAAATTTTTAAAAGCAACAATAAGATGTAGCCAAATAGAATTAAGGCAGCTTTTTAGAAAGCAAAGCTATGCAAAAATTACCTCAAACAGGCCCTTGCTAGAATATTACAACTTTAAAAAAATTATTTCTTTAACTAAAATTCTACAAATATTTTTACCAAACAAGCACAAAATCAAAAGGACTGAACAGCATTAGCATTATTTGATTTCAGAAAGAAGCTTATTACCGTGATCTGAGCAAAAGAAACCTTGGCGGCATCTTGAACAAGCAGTAGCATCGTCAGTCCTTTTGTTTTGAACAGGCGTTGGGGTTGCTTTCTGAGTAGTTGTAGGGACAGCCTTGGTTATTGGTTTCTCTGTAGTATGTTTGCCTGTCTTACAACTTCACAAAAGATAAACTGAGGTAGCAGATTGTATCCAACAAAGATGTTCGAAATGAATTTCAACATGAATAACAGGATATGGCAAAAGATCCCGCAGACAACTCTCCAAATATCTAATATTCTAATCTATCAATGAGCAAAAATATTAATCATTTATTGCCCAATTTGAATCAAGGGAAATAAATAACAATATAGACCTCAGAACCATCTCACATTAACACTTCTCTAAGCTTAAACATATATAACATATTAATCCACTATCTATGAAAAGAAAGGAGATATTCAGTTAAATCTTGTCTCTACAAACAATTAATGTGTAGATACATTTGGTGCTAAATTTTGACCAGCAAGTGTTTTGTTTAAGCAATCTGTTATACCAGGGGGATAGATATTATGAAATCTCAGAAGTATAACACTATAACTAGTTAAATCCTTCTATTTGATAGTATAACACCATAACACTTACCAAAGCATATAGCCATAAAACATTGTGGACCATTCATTTTACGTTCATTTTACATTGACACCATTATTATTAAGTGATGATATATTATAGCTTACCAAGAAAAAATACTTCACCTTGTAGGATTTAAATAGACTGATAATACTCGAATGAGTTCATTTTTCCAGAAATAATGATTCACGGCAAACACTTCTTCTCTACTGAAATAATTCTTTATTTTACATTTTTTTATGAGGGTTCAGGATAAGAGAGGGAGGGTGCGAGGTAAGATGGGGGATGCTGGATTAGATTAGTGAGTATGGTGACTATGGAGGATAATTTAAAACCAGGTTAAAATATCCGCTTTGACCAAAAGGTTGCCTAAAATATATATATATATATATATATATATAGGAAGTTGTTTTAGAGGTCTCTAATTATCCATTGAATTTTTTTAGATTCACATATTTCATGTTTTAATGTTATTGAAAAAAATATGTTTAACTTTTAAGTCCGACATCTGTTCCCGCCTCGTCTATGCGATATCACTAGGCCGGGTCATGACAAAAGTAATGAGATTTATTATAGATTTTTTTAGAAAAGTGAAATGCGCAAGCTATGAAAAAGATGCACAAAGATAAAATTTTAGGTCCATATTAAAATTTTATTAGGATTTGGAGAGTTACAGGGTCCCGCAATGGCTCGATTAAAAAAAACTTTTCAATGTAATATCTATAAGCTTGTCAAATTATTGAAGAAGTATTTGATAAATATTTTAAAATAAAAGAGATGATCTAGATTGTGATAATAATAAATATCTAAATTTAATTTGTCCACATTACATATATTTACTGACAAGTGTGCTGAGTTGCTCGGTGATTGTGATGTAGGACTACGATGATTACAATGATTTTGTTAAGATTTTGCACAACTTCTTGATTAGAGAAATAACAAAGAAGTCTATTAGCAAATAAAATGACGAATCAAAACGTAAGAGGGGTCACGATCGTTTAGGCTAAGTTGCATATAAAAATATTTGAAGTTTCAAAATATCGTAGAAAATAACATCATGCCAAGATAGTAGTTTCAACAAAATCCCTAGTCTAACAATAAGATAAGTACACAATGAGTGCACTCAAATTCCTACTTTTACTAAGCTTAGTAGAATCAGGCGAATGCGTCCTTCGTGACGACAATCAAATCACAAGAGAAGGTTAGACTTAAGAAATACGAGAAAAGGAGGAGTAGAAAAACTTCGTTAAGGATCGGCGGCAATCTTCCACTCGACGATCTCTAATTGCTCTTCAATAGCTTCAACCAAAGTGTCCAAGATGCGTTCGATGTAGTCTTCAATCGTATGGTCGATCCTTGGGTTGAAGTCGAAGAAGGTTGATTGGAGAATGCTTACGAAACCGTGCTCATCATAGGCAAGTCCGTAGTCGATTTCAGGATCGGCCATGCGATGACTTCATGTACGGAGTGGTATTGATGGCGTCTTCAAGGCTCGTAGATGTTCTTGAGAAAAGAGGGATCCTCACAAGAAGCAAGAGTTAGGTGGAGGAGAGAGTCGACTAAAGAAAGTGAGCCACTAGTGGAGTTTGGAAAAGATTGAAGGAGGGATTTCAATTCCAAAATCTGAAATAAATTTCAGATTTTGAATTAGGGAGTAGAGGATTAGGAGGGAAAATTTAATTCCCAAAATTCGGGGAGGGGAATTAATGAGAGAGAGAGGGATTGGAGAGAGAGAGGGGGCGGGTAGAGAGAGGGGGCTCGCGGCATCATGAGGGATGAGGTGGGGATTTATTTCCTAAATCAAATATTTGGTTTTGGAAATAAATTAGGAGTTATGAGATTTAATAAAATTCAGCCAAAGAGGAGTGGGGAGATTTTGAAATCTTTCCAAGAGAGAAAATGGAGCTTTAGGAAACAAATCCTCAATTCTCTCCAATAGGGGCCGACGACTAAGGGATTTAATGGGGCTTAATTGTGGGAGGAATTAAGGCTCCTTAAATTTGGGTTTAGGAATTAGGAAATGTTTTAATTAAATCCAATTTGAATTTGAAATTCAAATAGATTTAAATTAAGAACTTTCCTAAAATAGAATAATTAAATTAGGAAAGAATTTGAATTCAAATTTAATTGATTTGAATTTCAAATTTATCCTAAATTAACCTCAACCAAATTAGGAAACCCAAGGAAGAAGGGAGAGGAGATGGGGGCGGCGGCCAAGGGAGCTCGGGTCGGCGGTTTGGGGTGGAACCTGTGGATGTGGGGAGAGGGATCGGGTGAGCAAGGTAGCAAGAGGTTGAGTTTAGCTAATGAAGTAGAGTTTATGTGGTGGCGGTGGAGGGGAATTAAGTGGCCGGCTTCAAGGTTTGGGAGGAGTTAATGAGAAGACACAAAATAAGGAACCACGAACCCGGCCGTCTCCAAGGTTGGTGGGTGATCCGATCTCCCTCTCCTAGGAATTTTTCTCTCAAATGCTCATACGATCTCACAAAGAAATCACAAGGGAAGAAAATTGATCATTCATTCATTAACCTTCAAAGAGAACATAGGGGTTATAAATCGTCTCGTACATAAGACTCAAAAATTAAAAAAAGATGACAATGCCCTCAGGGCTTACATACGACATCCCTTAATAAATGGTACAACGGGAAACTAAATAAAAGTATAAAACAAATACAACGACATCATAAATAAGAAAATACATAAAAGAAATTAAAAATACAATGACTCAATCGTGGCCGTAGATCGGTGGCCACGCCTCTGATAAACCTTCCATGATGTGATGTCCCCATCAGATTGTTTATTGTATAAAGATTATTATGCATGATCTTTCTCATTTTGCCAGCAATGATTCAATAGTAATCATTTTTTACAAATTTACAACCATCCATTCAACAGGAGGAAGTCATCAAAATATAAAATTAAAAGACCATCACCTCATCAGAATACAAAGTTAAATGACCTCACCAAATTGGAGAGACGTGAGTCCCTCAACTTCAAATCAAATTTGCAAGTGTAAATAACTTGCAGGTAGGACCTATAATTCGGGATGCTCTCCAATACCCAGCCAATTGAACCATGTTAAATCAATCATACTGACCAGACCTAGAATTTTTCCCCTTATGCTAACACAATTCAGGGCTAAACTCACCAATGCCACCTAATGATAAAGTGAGGTGTGGAGACAGAAAAACATGCATATACCACAACAGCTCAATTGAAGGGGTATAGCATGCGACGGGCATGCTCTGTAGGTAATGATTTGTTAACAAGCCTACAGTATAGTGAAATCCTTATGATCTTCACTAATTTTTTAATAACTGTATCCCTGATGAAATGAAATTTAACATCCACATGCTTTGTCCTTTCATGATGAATATCATTATTAGACTAACAAACATCTTGATTTTTAGAAAAAATAGGTATTTTATATAAAAGATATTGATTAAGTAGCTCATGCATCAAACATTTGATCAAGGGCTTCCTTCACTTCTTTTGAAACTGCAATGTATTCTGATTTCATGATTGATGAAGCTACTGTTGATTGCAAAGATGATTTCCAATTAAATGTATTTACGAACACTTGGTTTTAGCCTTCTCACATGGGGACATCTCAAACGGTCAAACCCTTTGATGAGGACATCAGATTTTGACACATGTACCATCGTCGGAGATGCAGATCGACGGCTATGTTCCAGAACCTTTATTTTGTATTTTATTTGTTCTCTCATTTTATTTTTCTAATTTACCCCTGTGGGTATTGAGTCGCTATTGTAGCCCTGACGGCATTTGTGTCTTTCCAGTTTTGTTTCATTTTGGCCTATTTCTAGGAGGGCCTCTTGCATTGTACTAGGTGATGAATGATGAAGTAAAATTTCAATTTTCTTTCTTTGGATGATCTCTTAGTGAGTTCGTGAGAGGAGAGGCCCAAGTGGGGTAAAGCAATACCTGTCAATCTTGGTGGATTCCAAGGTTCGCGGTTCTTCAATTTTTCTTTTCTTTTATTTTTCTCGTGTCGAATCCCCTCCCCTAAACTTCCCAGCCGCCGGTCTCATCCCCCAAAGCCTTTCTTTGTATTTTTTCTTCTAACCCGAGCCCTCCCCTTGCCGCCGGCCTCCTTGGGCCACCCAAGCTGCCGCCCACCACCCACCCGATTGCCGGCCTCCCCCCCTCGTCCTCCCATCTCCCCTCATCTAGCCGCCGGCCCACCTCCCAAGCCCTCAAATTTGAAATTCAAAATTCAAATAGCCATTTACTCAATTTCCTAAAATAAATTTGGTCAATATGGAAAGTTTCTTATTGTAAATTCAATTAAAATTTTGAATTCAAATAGTTTCCTATTGACTAAATCTATGATAGGAAACTTACCTATTTGATTTAAATCTGATTTAAATTTCAGATTTTTAATTACTCCTTCATTAAATCCTTGGGGCCCACTCACTTAAACCAAATACCTCTTCTCCTCTCTCTATTTGGCCGGCCATCTATTCCCATCCCCCTCTCTCTCCTATTTCATTAATAGCCACCAATTAAACCCCCTAATCCCCTCATAACTGCTGCCCCCCTTTATGGGATTAATTTGAATTTCAAATTAATCCCCTCCAATGTCACTTAACTTGAAATCTAATTTCAGATTTCTAATCCTCACACCAAACCCCCACCTAGCCCAAGCCGCCCCCTTCTCCCCTTCCTCCCACCCGAACCCCTCCTCCCTCCTTTTTTTCCTTGGCCGATTTCCCCCAAGTGACGGCTCCTCCACCACAACGTTACTGCACACGCCAAGGATCCTTCTAAAATCATGCATGGCTGATCCGGAGCTTGATCACGGCTTTGCTTACAACACCCAAGGAGAGATCAACATTCTCCTCTCTCCTTTCTATGAACCCGATTCGGAATACGACGAAACGGTGGGAAGATACGTCAAACGAATCCTCTACTGCCTCACGGAGACGATCAAACTCCAACAACCCAGAGCCCCGTGGGTTCTCATCGGACGACCACCTGCTTCCCCAACTCCGGCTCCTTCCCCGGCGACTAGTCCCCTCGGCATCACTTGTTTATTAGTCGCATCCTTAAGTTTGTGTGTAATCCTCTTCCGCTAAGCAGAACGACATCAAGAGTGCATGTGAGGGACTTCGAGGTGAATGATCTAGATCTTAAACCGTGGATTTTTGTTAATAGCCATTTGCTTTATTATTTTTTTGTTGGAGTAATTTTGCTAGTCTCCTGTTGCTTTTAATTGTAATCAATTGACATTACTTAGTTCTTCCGTGAAAGTTTTCTTACGATCTATCTTGGAACGCATTCGTTTTTAATTAGCTATGCAAAGTTCACAAGTTATTAATTTCCTACAGGCAATTCTTGTTTTGTATTACATCACCCTTGGCTTAGCTGATAGATGCATACACTTTCTTTAATCATTGGATAAGAGGTAAGTAGTATAAACACTTAAAAGGAATTTTTTTAACGTTTCTTTTAATTTGTGGTTTATATCTAAGTGATCTATAATATCTACATTCATGTTCAGCAATGTCAATGGATAATACAATATGTGTCCATTGTTATCACAAAATATCTCTTGTGGTTTTGGACTAATTTGAACACAATTTTTTTCATGTGAAGTTGGTATAGGATTATCTGTTGGACTAACCCTCTTCAACAACCTGATAAACTGATTGAAATAATTTGAGGAATATTTAATTTATTTTTATGCAAATAATTTTTTATTGTAAATATTTTGAGTGATTGATGTAATCCTGCAACAACGGTTGTGGAGCAGTATATAACATATCATAAAATTATTAGACGTCATTGGTAGGAGGCTCTTGAACGGTTTTCTAAAGAAAATTTTTACCTATTTTGGGCTGGTAGAATCAAATATCATATCTTGGCATGCATTGTTTTGTTCATAGCTTGTGTATCGTTATTTTCATATGCCTAACTTTTTATTTCGTTTAGCTAACTCATAAGATCTATAAAGAATACATTATTATACATGTATTCACAAAATTTTCATTTTATTGCCTTCACGCTTTGTTTTATTTTCTTGATAGGAAGAATGCAAGGATCTTCATCAACTTGTAGAGACGGGCCTCTTTCAGAGGCCTTCTATTGTAAGTTATTTCTTGTTTTATGTGGCTATGTTTAATGGAAATATGAAAACTATCTGGAGGAGGTTTTGTGGAACCCCAGTTTTTTCAGTGTACAAATGTGAAAGTTTTCACCGCATCCTGCTTTGTACAAAGAATCATGCTTCTTAACACTGCACACATTTTCTTTTCATTCTTGGTTTGAGTGATTTATTCTGATATCTTTGTGTGCAAGAGAAAAGCCTCTGCATAAATGGTAAACAAATAAATGACAAGTGCAGCATTTTAGCATCGTTTCAGTTCAGATGGATGTTTAAATATAATCCAAGGATCAGATCTGCATAAGCTGGTGTTTCCAATCATAGAGAGCTTTGACTGTGGTTTACAAAAGCTTGCTTTACTGAAGGAGAATACGCTAAAATCCTGTGTTTTGTGAATTGCTTAATAAATGGCAGTTAATCATTATGCAGTTTCTCTTATCTAGAGAGCTATATTCTTTTTTTTTTTTTCCTTTTGTTTATTAGAGGTCCAAACTTGGGTCAGCCGTTTCATACCAATATATGGGGAATTTGACTTTATATGCCTCATAATATAAATAATTGTGAAAATATTTACATTATTTATTTTTTGGGTGAAAAATGCCTAGAATCTCATTATAGTTGAAACTACCCCTCTTGTATTTGCAGAGTACTTATTGAAGTCCATCATCAATGAAATTGCTTTGAACTGCGGTTTGATGTGCTGGTTGAATGATATTGTGGGATCGGTGGCATGTGAGGAGAAGAGTTTGCTTGCTGGACTACCATTGTGCAATGCAACTGGGAAAGACATCATGGGATTGACGACATGTAAGGAAAAGAAGAATATGCTCGAAGGCGCCGTCATAGGGGAAGGCATCACATGACTGGCGGATTGTGAGAAGAGTTCACTTGCCAATGATGTCATTGGGGAAGGTATCATGAGATTGGCTATGTTTGAGGAGAACTGATGTAGCGGATAGATGGAAGAAATGATCTTCTAGAAGTAACACCTAAAATCGGGGAACTAACACAAGTTCAAGGCTAAAAAATATATGTTATTCTTCATCTCCTCTCCTCCTTATGTCATTTTTTGCATATATCATGGCAATAGAATATTCTAGAAAGAAAAAAGGTAACAAAAAGGTATACTGCTCCTTAAGGTATATTATAGTTATGAAGCTCCGCAGCATACTCCCCATTTGTAGAGAGAGATCGACTCCGTCGAGATAGTTGTAGTTAGCGCATCAGCGAGACGGAGGTAGATGTAAAAAATCATTACCATATCCTTGAATAAAAAATTTTGCGTTTTCGATGTATACCCACAAGCTTATTTACATGAGCACAAGCCAGAAGTAATCAATGGTAAACCAATCAGGTTGAAGACCTGAGAAGTCATCTGTTGGAGTAGTTGGACTTCTTCATCATTCAAGTTTAAGGAGGTCCTATTCTCTGCTAGTACATCCGTCTTTCGAAACTTATCAAGTTGGGTGTAGGAAAGCCTCTTCCAACCAAGTTGACCAGGGGTGTGATCACCAAACGCTATGGGGCAGGTTTGGGCAAGTGTCTAATTCACTGTTTGCTGAATTTTTTGCATCTGATGCCAGGGGCATTCTTACAAACATTTGATTTTAGATGCTTCAAAGGTATCATTCATGGATGTATTCAGGAAATTTACTGTGAGCTATAATTTGCTCATTACCTTTCATACACATATCCAATCCAGCATCATGAACATAAATCAAAACTGGGTTGTCGTATACATATGATACGTCCCTAATGGTTGCGCTAACCTGCTCTATTTGGGCAGTCCTATTGTTTGGAGTAATGGAGTTGGCAATTTTCAGACCATATGCTAGCATCTTTGTTTTTTGGGCAGAGCAACTGGATGTCGAACGTGGCGGTGGAGAGGAGTGGCAGCTTGGGATGTCGGTGTCACCACGATGGAGGATAAGTCCATAGATGCGTTCAAGTACTCTGCTTGTGGTGATTACGGCCACCGTCGATTGTAGCCTCTCCAAACCATCGCCCGACTACGGTCCCTCGAACCATCGCCCGACTACGGTCCTTCGAACCATCGCTCGACTATAAAGTATAATATCTCTATCCAATGTCTCTAGACTACGGTCCTTCTGACCTCTGTTGGCCGACTACGGTACTTCTGACAACTGTTGGCCGACTACGATCCTTCTGATCACTGTTGGCCGACTACGGTCTTTCCAACCACCGTCACCTGACTACGGTCCTTTTAATCGCCATTTCCCGACTATGGTTCTCCTGACTACGGTCCTTCCGACCATCGTCACCTGACTACGGTCCTTCCGACCATCGTCACCTGACTACGGTCTTTCCAACCTTTGTCGCCCGTCGACTAAGATCCTTCGGACTACCGTCACCCGATTACGGTACTTCCGCCCACCGTTACCCAACTACTATTTTTTCTGACCTCTGTCTCTTGCCGATTACGATCTTTTCGACCATGGTCATCTGATTATGGTCTCTCCGACCACCGTCTCTTGATTACGGTAATTCCGACCGCCGTCACCCAACTACGGCCATTCCGACCGCCGTCGCTCAACTACGGCCCTTCCTACCGCTGTCGCCCCACTACGGCCCTTTTAACTGTCGTAGCCCGACTACGGCCTTTTCGATCGTCGTTGCCCGATTATGGTCCTCCCAACCACCGTCACTTGTTACGGTCTTTTCGTCCTTCGTCACTCGTCGACTACGATCATTCGGAGCACCGTTGCCTGACTACAGTCCTCCCAACACCGTCACCCAACTATGGTCTTTCCGATCTCCATTGCCCGCCGACGACAGTCCTTCCGACCACTATCACCCGACTATGATATTTTTGACTTTCGTCTTCCGCCAACTACAATTCTTCCGACCACTATCTGTAGACTAGGATCATTCTTACCACCGTTTCTCGACTACGATCCTTCCGGCCGCTGTCGCTCAACTATGATCCTTCTGACCACCGTCACCCGATTATGGTCTTTTCGACCTTCGTCGCCTGTCGACTATAGTCCTTCGAACCACTGTTGTCTGACAATTGTCCTTCGGCCATTGTCGCTCGACTACGGTCCTCCCGACCACCGTCACCCAACTACGGTCTTTCCGACCTATGTCGCTTGCCAACTACGATCCTTCCTACCACTGTCACCTGACTACAATGTTTCCGACCTCTGTTTTCTGTTGACTACGGTACTTTCGAACACCGTCGTTCTACTACGGTCCTTCCAACCATTGTCACTTGACATTGGTCTTTCGGACCTCCGCCATGTAAAACCCTCAAAAGTTCATTTTTGTGAGTGCTGTTAGTCCAGACGAACTGGCCTTAGTACGGGACGAACTGAAGAAAATTGTGAAAATCTGTATGGTTAGTACGGACGAACTGTCTGGATGAACTGAGTAAAAATACAGATTCGTTCGGACGAACCTGGGTGCATCGGGACGAACCGTCGGGACGAACTGAACCCGAGAGTTTCGTTCAGGGACGAAATAAATTGGAATTAATTTTCGTCTGTACGATCCGTGTCCAGAGGAGTTCGTCCCGGGACGATCTAAGCATTTTCCTGGACGATCCTGCTTGATAAATTGAGGATTTGAGATATTTTGAGATATTTGGAAGAGAGAGAGAAAGGCAGGAGAGAGAAAGAGAAGGAAAGAGAAAGAAGCTGGGTTTTGGAGCTCGCGGTGCGCTTTTCGTCCGACGTCGCTGTTAGAAGAATTGTTCGTCTCGCAGTAAGGACTCCGAATCCTATTTCTGATTTCGAAGATTTTGTGTTTTGGTATTTTTCTGCTCCGTTTTGTGTTTCCGTTACCGAAAAATGAGCCTATCTTTGTATGGACGAAACTTTTACCGCGTAACTTTTGGTATGCTATTGAAATGATGATTTTGCACGATTTGAGTATTTTCCGGAAAGTTTTCACCAGGTATTTTGGATTATGTATGATTTTTATCGAATAGGAATTTATCTGGGTGTTGAAAAATGTTTCTTCAGTACAAGTAAAGTTTTGTAAAGTTGTTTTATTCGATTTCTGGTAATTTGGTATTTTTCGGGAACTGTGCATTTTTGCAACGACTTCTGTCTACTATACGATATTTTCAGGGGTTTTCGACATTTAGCTAGCTTGTGTTTGTTGATTGTTATGTATTAATGAGATATATATGAATGCGCATATATGATTGAATTACTGTTATTGTTACTGAAAGATAAGTGAAGACTGGTTGAACCGTTGGTTGGAGATGGATTTGACCTGTACAGGATGGTGGGCCGACGGGCTTTTCTTTAAAAAGGGTTTGGTGTTATCCTCTATGGATCATGGATACAACAATTGGGAGTCATAAGGAGTATATGCCGACGGGCAGCCGACGGGCACAGAGTGTCGACTCTTATTGAGCCAACTGATATGGATATGGATATGGATATAACGACACAACGATACATCGATACTTGAAAAACACCTTAATAGCCAGTGATTGTACTTGTCGAGTAAGACTATGATATTGTATGATTTGTGTAAGTACTGTTCTTATGATCTCATTATGAATTTATTGATTACTGTATGCATTTATTTATACCGACGGATTTATTGATTTTATTGATTTTGAATGGATTTATAGATTTCTTGATATCGACAGATTTAATGTATTGGATTGATTTCGTGACGAATAGATTTATTGATGGATTTACGAGTTTACTGTTATTGTACGTGTCACTGTATATAGATACTGATATTGATATTATATTGATTCATTGATACTATGGACATGGATACTATTGATTCATTGATATTGATTCATTGATACTATCGCTTCATTGATACTATCGCTTCATTGATACACCGTATTGAACTGCTGCATGTGATTCATTAATCAATATGAAATAGGTTTTATTGTATTGATTTGATTTCAACTGTTCTTATGATGTATTGAATTGATCATTTTATGTGATTTCATATCGATTGATAATATTATTGACCTGAATTGATTTCTTTATTGATCTGATTGATTCTATTGATATGATTGGGTGATGTTAATTGTATTTAATTTGACGGATTTACTAGTATTGATTCTTTTACTGATTCTTTTATTGTGATTCGTTTACAAAGGATTTATCATTTATGTACGGATTTACTGTTACTACATGATTTCACTGTTATAGCATAATCATTCATGTCGTTATTAGATTGTTATTGATATTGATACATACACTACTGCTACTGATTCATTGTACTAACTTTATGTAATATCAAAAATCTGCTCCAGGATCGTCCAGGACGATCTGGATCGTCCT
>NW_021319091.1:731705-742863 GCF_001605985.2 Dendrobium catenatum
TACAAAACTTTTGGAGCAATTGGAAAGCAAATCAATTTTATTTAATTAATTGATTAATTAATCTAATGGATTAAATATATTTAATTAATTGAGATTAATTAAATAATTTAAAATTAATAAAATTAATTAATTAATTATTTGAAATTAATTAATACAAAATTAACTTTTTAATATAGATTAATTAAATAAAACTAATTAATTAATTATGGTTGATTAATTAAAACTAAGTAATTAGTTGAAATTAATTGAAAATAATTAATCATTTAGAATTAATTAATGTAAATTTATTAGTTAATTGAAAATTGTTAATAAAAAAATTAATCAGTTAATTAAAATTGATTAAAAAATCACTTAATTAATAAAAAAATTAATTAGTCAAAATTAATTAATTAAAATTGATTAATGAAATTGGCTAATTAAAATTCGAGAGCTATTGTTTTAAAAAAATTGAGATTTTTGGTTAATTAAGTTAATCAAAATAGAGTTGTTTGTTAGAAAAAATGCAATAAAAAGGGAGTGGGGGGATATTTTTTCACTATTTGACTTATAAAATCCAACCCCGTACAAACAGCTCAACTCTTAAGAATCTCCAAGCAACAAACTCAAACTCTCCAAACAACACTCCAACTCAACAACTCTTCAGCGCAACTCTACAAACTCCCCAATATTCTTAGAAAAATATTTTTTCATCTTCATGCTTAACGCATTTCAATTGAGCTAAATCTTTACTTCTATCTTTTTGCTCGACTAACTTATGTATACATCTTTCATCATCTTTAGTATCTAATCTATTACATAAATCACTAAAAACTAAATTTTTCATCAAATATTGCTTTCTTACTTGCGGCCTCTCTATATTTTTCTCAATTTTTCAAATTTTTACTTATAAACCAATTTTTATGACAAAGTTTTTTTTTCCTTGCGTACTAAAAGAAAAAAAGGGCTACAATTAAGTTACATTAAAAAATTTGTAAATCAGCGTAGAATGTAAACTTAGAGTCAACAATTCGTGGGCTATCCATTGCCATGTTATCAATCCGAGGGCCAAGGTGACATTCCCTCGTTGTTGCTGCGATTGTTACGCCATCTTTGGCAGCCCACCAGCTACAGATGCTCCTTGAAATCAGCCCTTAGGTGGTGCGCTGGTGATCATCCCCTCAAATCTACCAATAGGGATTACTTTTCTATCCATAAGAAAGCAACAGTATTTTTAACAAGTTAGAACATTTTATATGCATCAACTGAAAGAATACATCAAGGATGAGTTTAGTTTGGGTTGGGTTTGAGCCTTTTCATTTATTCTTTTTAGATGACTGCTTTCTAATTTATATGCAGCTATTGAATATTTCAATAGTTTATTTATTGTTTGATAAATATATCAATTTTTATCATTTTTGACTTTTGTTTTATTATTTAGCTGATTTGAGGGTCATTTTCTAGAGCTTGCACCTCTTAATTTCGAAATAGAAAACTCTTTTTGCGCTTCACATTTTTTTTATATGCAAACACCACTATTAATAATTGACTTTTTTTCTTGGTTTCAAACTAGTGCCTAGTTAACATTTCATTACTTTCTGGCAGGTTGAACTAGAGAAGAAAATAAGTATTATTCACGAGGATATAGTGAAGCATGTATGTTTCGTCATACTTCTATTCATCTTTTTTATGTTCGATTTGATATTTTGCTGGTTCATCTTTCCCTAGCTAGCTAAAATTTATGCCGTTGAAAGACACCTTGCCCATGTCTCATCATATTTGATAAAATCTTTTCTTTTCCAGTCGATCAATAAAGAGCTTTTGAAGTTGGATAAACTGATTGAACGAGCAAATGAAAAGGGATGGCGCAAAGAATATCCTTGGTTTCTCTTAATGCATTTGAACAGTTCATATGATCTAATTTTTTAGATTTAATGTTTTTTTTTAATGTTACTTTCATAGTAATTGAAATACCTTTTCTATAGGATTTCACCTTAACTTGGTATGGTTTTACACTATATGAGTACATGGATAGAAAAAAACTTCTAAGCAAGCCAGAGGAAGCAGCAAGACTTATAAAGGAATTGCCAAAGATCTTGGCAGATACGTCGGTGGCTGAGGAAAGTTCCCGCTCTTCACTGCATAATGTTGGAGAAAGCAAACATGGCTTGCCAACATTGCCAACACCTGGTATGTGATATTTCTATATTCTTTTTAATGAGCTACTTTGATATAGAACGGATATGGGGGGAGGGGATCATTTGAAATTTGAATTTCAAATTAAATGGAAAAGAGAGGGAAGGGGTATTTAATTAATCCCTTAAATGGAGTTCTATTTTTTTGGGAAGGAGTTAATTAAAATAGGAGAGAGATTGGGGGCCTTAATGGAGAAGTAATAATTAAGTAGAGAGAGGGGGCGGCGGGTTTGGGTGGAGGGGATGAAGCCGGCGGATTGGAGAGAGGATGGAGATGGCGATTAGAAAAAAAAATAAGGAGAAACAAAAACAAAGAAAACCATGAGCAGGACGCTTCCTGCAGTTGACGGGTGTTACGTTGTCCTTCACCAAGGGATTTCAAGCCACGAGCCCGGACCCATCCTGCGACTGGTGAAACTACGATTCCCTCCCATAGAGATCTTACTAAAATCCTACCAAGGAACAAAAGTGCAAAACAATTTTTTTTTATTAAAACTCCATCATTCCATTACACTAGCAAGGGCCTCTATATATAGGTCTCAGAAATAAAAGCAACTTAACTAAGACGATCATGCTCCTACAACTTACATAAGATTGGACCCTTAAGGGTAAAAATGGAAAATACATAATTAAAATAAAAATTACAAATACAAATTTAAGATAACGTAGGACGATTACGGCCGTCTATCTTCAACTCCTTGGATAGGCATGGACGGTTAGATGTCCGAATCATACTTCTATGAATTGTATTTGGCAATTACATCGGTAGCTTAGATTATTGAGGCTAAAACAGGCAATTTGATGAAAATTTTAATTTTTGTTGTATGCATTGATGAACTTAGATGGTAATCAGAAAAAGCCTAAAATGGTCCCTCGAGTATTAGCAATGCCCAATTTAGTTCTAGAGTTTCTTATCACCTCAATTTCCCATGACTATTAAAAATGATCCAATTTAGTCCTAACACTGAAAATAACACTTAAAGTTAATACCAAAGTAAAATGTAAGTATATTTTAGTTAGTTCAAGCGCTTATAAAAAATTATTGAAATCCATACACGTCATAATTTATAACATCTTTGTTAGTAGTTAAATCAAAATAAATACTAAATTCAAGGTTATTTGTCATTTATTTTAATTTGGCATTTAAATAGGTCATATATTAAATTAAAATAAATGCCAAGTTAAGGTAATCTTGGGTATTTATTTTAATTTGATAATTAAATATTTATCATTGATTAAATTAAAATAAATACCAATTATAATTGATTTCTCCTAATAAATATCACGTCTTCTTCACTTATTAAATTAAATAAATGCCAACAATATAATGAAAGCTAACCATTTAAATCATAAGAGTGAATAATTAACAAATGGTGGATCATATAAAACTCCAAACCTCTTGTTGCAAAAAATATTGTCATTTATTATAAAGCTTCAAAATCCTTATTAAAAAATTGGTGTTATTGGCCACAAAACTCTAAAAACCTTTGTTACAAAAAAAAATTTTCACTAATGATCTCCTCCAAAACATCTGCAAAGCTGGTCAAGCTATGCGGAGGTTGTAGGTCATTTGTTGGTGATCTCCTCCAAAAAGTCTATTAATGAAATTCGAGTTATCATGCCATTTGAAAACTGCACATAGTCCATTATTTCTTATTTGACCAATAAAATGCATAAAAATATTGAACTATACAATAAAAAATAGAACTCTATTTCAAAATCTGAAAGAATACAAATGAACAAAGTTACCTCCTAAAACATCTAAACATTGATGATCGATAGTATTTCTTCTTGTCGATCACCCCCAGTGACCTGAACTGTATTGATGTGAAACCAGGAATTTGAATCTCAGAAAATTAATAAAAGTTTGTTAAAGTAGTGAAAGTTCAGTCTTAATGATTTTCTTAATTGAAACTTCAAGAAAGATCTCAGAATTTAACCAAATCTAGGCAAATAATACCGCTAAATTAGCAAGATCTATAAAATAACAACGGCAATAAGTAGTAGTGCAAATGAAAAGCCAACGAGAATCCAACGGTTAACAAAGCGATTGTCTCACCTTGAGGCTACGCTCATTTATCTACTTCTAGGGTTGTTGGAAGAAGAAGAACCACACAAGAGATGAAACCACTCCGAGGGCGGCGGTGCCGGAGATCCGTAGGGAAGGAGAGGAAGGCGCCGGATGTGGAGGTGGTGTGGAAGGTCGGCCGTCGATGGTCCACTCGTAATCCGGACGTTGTCTATCAATAACTTGGATGAGGGTTGGGAGGATCCGATCCAAGTAATCTCCCACGGCGTCTTTGTCGGATTCAAATCCCGCGTCAAAGAACGGCGATCGTAGTACGTCGAGATTGCCTTGGGCATCAAACACAAGCCCCCATTCTAGCTTAGGATCCGCCATGCGACATGGAGAGGAAGAAGAAGCTCAACAATGGGAGGGAGAGAGGGGGTTGGCGGGTTGTAGAGAGGAGGGGGGGCTGGTGATAGAGCTAAGGTGAAAGGGTGAGGTTTGTGTTAGAAAACTGAAATTAATTTCAGTTTAAGGGATTTAGGTGGGAAAATATTTGGGATCAAATTTTAAAATCCCAAATTAAAGGGGGGGGATTTATTGCTCAATCAATGGGGGAGCCAATAGAGGCCGGCGACATCAAGGAGGGGGCTAGGGTTGTGGGAAAACTGAAATTAAATTTCAGTTTAAGAGTAATTGGAGGGAATTTTAGTAAAAGTAATTTTGAAATCTTTAATGAGGGAGGAGAGCATTTAGTGCCTTCAATGCAAACTCCCTAAGGAGGGGGCCGGCGGGTTTATGAGGGAGGAGGGATTCGGGGAGAGAGGAGAGGGGGTTTCCAAATGGGTTTGCCGAGGTGGAAATAGGATTTAAAGACTCCAAATTAAATTAATTTGAAATTGGATTCAATCATGTGAATTTTCCTAATTTGGAATTCTAAATTAGGAAATAATTCAAAATTTGAATACCAAATTTCAAATTTGAAATTTGTGGAGAGAGGGAGTTGGCCGGGTGGGGGAAGGGCATTGGTGAGGTGGTCGGCCGGGTTTGGGAGGGTGGCCGGCGGCGGAAAACCCAAGGGGGCCGGCGGCTAGGGGTTAGGGTGAAATTAGGTTGGATTTCTTGTGGTGAGGAAGATGTAGGGGGAAGAATAAAATACTAGAATTGTAATTACCTAGAGAACTCACTAAGAGATCTCAAACGAAGAACTCACCAAGAGATCTTCAAGTACTCACAAAGAGAACATAAAGTAGAAAATTTCATTCATCCAATCCATACAATAGTATTGTGATCAAGCCCTTATATAGGCTCATTGAAAATAAAGAGAATAAAAGACAACATTGCCCTTGGGCTACAAAAAACACTAATTCCCTAATAGGGGTACAAATGGAAAAACAAGAAATAAAATGACATGACTAAAATAAAGCATAAAAAATAAAGCTGCTGAATCATGGCCGTCGCTCGACAACCCCTCCGATGGTACATATGTCGGAATCTTCTACGAATGTCCTCATCATGTATTGTACGAAAAAATAAAAGCGTTGCAAGACACATAGCCTTCAATGACATGAAAAAAGGGACCCTGAACTTATACCAATTTTTATTAAATTCTTTCAATAATGTTTTACATAACTCGGTGGTCATATTCAGATCCTAAAAAGATCCTAAATAAGTTTCTTATGAAAAGACTCTAAGATTTAGGCTAAACTACAAGTTAAATTCAGCAAATTAGAATACTGATAAAAGCAAAGAAAAAAGTATCCAATCCCATCTAACAATAAGAAAAAATAACTATAAGCTACCGTGCATATATGCGGATTTCTAGCATTGTCAATTCTAGACGTTAGCTACATACAGTAGGAAGGCTTAGAAAGTATAGAAATAACTTGCCAGCGGGGAAGAAAAAGGCTCGGTTTAAGTTATAGTTTAGATATACAAGTCAACATGCATGAGAAGAATCATAAGTTATTACAATGCTATAAAGGGGGAATAGAAGGAAAATAGTTTACTGGATACAGTTGAAGTGCCAAAATTAAACACAACCACCTTCTGTTAGAACCCACCACATGCTAAAACAAGGGACTATAAATCGCTGAACTAGGAAATCTAAAAGCTGAATAAAAAAAAGGGATGCAAAACACGTACCCATATGAGATGGAGCTTCAGTGGTTGCATGCCCTAAATCTCAATCGGAGGGATTGACATTTCATGATTGTTGACTCTCGTCAAGCAATATTAAGCAATATTTCAGTGCGTCTTTGCGTTGCGGTTCATAGTTGAATCAACAAAATCCTTTGATGAGCGTACGTTGATCTCGCACAAAAATGATCATGAAGAATATGTTGTCGCTTATAGTCTCGATCCCGCAGTTCTCACATCACAGCTCTCACAATTGTAGCTCTCGCATTGTGGAGAATATGTAGTTTGTCTTCAACAGCGCGTAGGTTAACAAGATAAGCTGCTTTGTTAAACAAAAAGGAAATTAATATGTTTTTATTAAATACCCCCAATCAAATAGGGAAATTTGGGATATATGTGATGCGGACATCCAACCGTCCATGCCTATCCGAAGAGCTGAAGATCGGCGACCAAGATCACTTTGTTTTATTTTAGTTTATTAAGTGTATTTTGATTTAATTGTGCAATATCCCTTTTTACCCTCTTGTCTTATGTAAGCCCAAGGGGCAAATGTGTCTTTTAATTTCTTTTGAGTCCTATATATAGAGGCCCCTTCTCATGTATTAGGTATGATGGAATTATAATAAAAAAATTTGTGTTTTGCACTTGTGTTCTTTGGGAAGAACTTTAGTGAAATCCCTATGGGAGGGAGTCGGAGTTTCCACCAGCCGTAAGATGGGTCCGGGCTCGTGGCTTGAAGTCCCTTGGAGGAGGGCAACGTATCACCCGTCAGTCTTCGGAAGAGTCCAAGGCTCGCGGTTTTATCTTTTATCTTTTGTTTTTGGCTCCTTCTTGTTGTTTCTAGTCGTCATCTTCATCCTCTCCCTAACCACCATCACGTCGTCTCCTCTCTCACCCCTAGCCGCCGGCCTCATCATCCTCCTCCTCCCTCCAAAACCCAAATCACATCTTGAATTCCTGCCATAATTATTTCCTCTTAGTTTAGAAAGGTTTAATTTCAAATTTCAAAGCATTTTGAATTTGAAATTCCTTTCCTAATTTAAGAGATCTATTTTTGGAAGTTCCTAAATTAAGTTCAATTTGAATTTTGAATTGAATTGGATTGAAGATCATTCATTCCTAATGTGATTTTCCAAATCAAGGAAGAGTAATGGTTTTCTCTCAAACCCCTTCCCTCTTTGGATGCCGCCGGCCTCCACATGGTCCCCACCTCTTTCTTTCCCCATTCAAGCTTTGTTTCCTAAATTAGATTGAGGCGAATTTGGATAGATTTGAAATTCAAAATTTTTTCTAATTTATCAAATCTATTTTAGGAAAGTTCTTTAATTAAATCAATTTGAATTTCAAATTCAAATAGGATTTATTTAAACACTTTCCTAAATCCTAAAGCCTTAAATTAAGCACCCAAAATCACCTCCCCAATCTCCTCCTCTATCATTAAACCACCGCCCCCCCTTTCTAATAAATCCTAGGGATTTATTTCCTAAAATCCCTAATCCCTCTTGGAAAGAATTCAAAACCCATCCACCTCACCTGGCCGAAATTTCCCAAGTCCCTTACACTAGATTTCCTCCATTAAATCCTCCCAAAATTCATCCAACGTGAAGTCTTCTACCTCATAATATTGCTGCCAAGGAATTCCAACCACTGTCCTTGCATCCCCACCCTACGGAAGCCTCAAAACTGCTGTTTGAGTAGTAAAACCTGCTGTCCTGCACCGTTGGAAGTCTGAAATTGCTGTTCAAAGGATTCCAGCAGCCTATAACAACTACCCAGGGTCTAAACAAGAGGTTGAGGTTGCTGTCCAGAATTTCCCAAGTGCCAAAAGCTGCTGTTTAGACTTCTGTATTTGCTCTTCAAGACCCATAGGATTCAATCCTCCTACCCGTTCTACATCAATATGCCTCTTCTTCTGTTAAACCAAATTGATACCCCCAATCAAATAGGGAAAATTGGGATATATGCCTCTTCTTCTGTTAAACCAAATTGAATCATTTTTCAGTAGTCATAGACTAAATTGGGGCGGTACAAAACTTTAGAACAAAATTGGGCACTGGTTAACAATCTTTAACTGTTGGTAAATATGAAAAATGATTTAATCTGGAGACAGACCTTAATTGTAATGATAGCTGGCATTTCTCCTAAAATCAAGAATCAATTCGAATTCAAATATCTTCAAGATATTGCAGCCATAGTTATCTAACAGTTTCTGCCCTTAATTGCCTCCACAATGGCTGCACTCAAGGCAGACCAGCTGGTGACAATCGTGGTTGGATTACTCAATTTGTGTCATCCAAGCATCAATTACTTCCATGTATACTCTTATGAGATTATTCTTTATTGACTATTTAAACACTGTCGTTGTCAGGTGCCGAAGTCCTGGATGAGAAAAATAGATAGTTGCGTTAGGTAGTTGACAGCCAGCGTAAAACTTGTCGAATAATCATGACATTTCACATAAAACATCGGTCTTCCGATGACCTAGTTAGGAAAGTAGAGGTATTAGATTTGACTTATATTAAGAAGGGTAGAGGTAGACCTAAAAAGACTTGGTTAGAAAATATTAGAATTGATCTTTCTTTATAAGATTTAAACCAAAATTTGACTTTTAACAGAACAAAATGGAGAAAAATGATTCATGTAGCCGACCCCACGTAGTAGGACAAAGGCTTAATGTTGTTGTTGTTATTGTTTTTGTTGAATGACTATTTAAACACGACATAAAGTGTTCTCGGAATGAAGGAAATGTAGCATATTCAATTGAATTAGTTTCTATTATAATATTTTTATCATTTTAGTGTCAAGTATGTAAATACAGTGCGTAATTAAGGGGAAATGGTGTGAGAAAATTTATTCTCTTAGAGAATATATTTTATTCATGTTATCAAGAGAGGTTCTGAGCAATAATCCTAATCCAAATGTGGAGGTGATCATGGCATGCCATGAGGGGTTGGCAGATGATAAATTATCCTTGACAAGAAGCATGGCCTTCACTAGCGTTAGCCATATATCAAGTTTTTTTTTATATGTATGAAAGTCAATTCCTCCAAATCACTCAACAAAAGCTTATGGAATTAACTTTTGCAAGATGGTCACGGACTTTGCATTTTCTTTATTGAAGGCTTTGAGGGCCTTAGCAAATGAAAAGCAAAAAAAAATTTTTGAGAGATTCACAATTGAGTAGTTGATTTCCATCCTTTGATGATGGTTACTTTGCTTGATTAGACTGGGGGTAAGATTATAAAATCATTTTTTTATAATGTTTTATTTCAAATGTTGTGTACAAAGTGATTTGGGGCAAAATTCTTGTCAACCTCAGTCTTTTAGACATGTGGATCAAACTTGAAAAGAGAAAATTTATCATTGTTACATTATTAGTTTAGATTGGATGGTGGGGAGAATGATGATAAATCTAATCAAGATTTCATGATTTTGTCATCTTAGGTTATCATGGACCCTAATCTATGTAGTTAGAGGAGCTAGTCAATCAAACCTGACCGAAGTATTCTTGTCAGCTATGTGTTGCATCGTCCAACAGAATCTTGTAGATTGGAGGTGGATGTTTGTCAAAAAGGATAATTTTACAATAATCTTAGTTTGCCTTAATTGATGGAGAGTTTTATGTCCTATCAAATGCACCTTTTTGGGAAACTTTTGGGCTTTGGTTGTGACCACAATTTAATCACAGCGAATTTGTAGATCACCTAGTTAAAGGCCCTTGCTCATGATTGTAATTTAGTAGTGTCGTTTTGCAATAAAATCATCCTTTTTGAGTATTGATGCCACATCATTACTATTTTGAGATTTTTAAAGTGACCATAAATTGTGCTTGATTTGATAGGGCTTTTTATAAGTTTAGGTTATCTTAAATTGTCACCCTCAATAAACTGTTGTGAGGGATGGATGGATAGGAAGCCTATGATGTGAACCACATGAAATGAAAACCATTAGGAGTTACTTCAAGAAATTAAGAAGAGAAAAGATTAAAGTTTTGCTCCTTTAAATTTAACGCTAGCACATAAAAGTGAGTTAGGAATTTGAAAATTTAAACTTTATTAGGTCCAAAGAAATGCAATTGAAATTAACCGAAACAATTCATTCAAAATTCCGAGAGATTTAGATGCAAAGTACAATTAACAAAATCCAACGCTTAACAATGAGAATTTCACCTTGAGGGCCGTCTCACTCAACTATTAGTAAGTTTTAGCGGAGAAAGAGGATCCAAACGATGAAGGATATCACCACTAGAGAGAAGGTGTCGAAGAACTTCGTTGGTGGAGAGGTAGCCGGTGGGGAAGGATGTAGTGGGCGGCTTACGAGGCTCCAATCGTAGTTTGAGAATCGTCGGTCTATGATGCTCACTAGAATCGGGACGACTCGCTCCAAATATTCGTCAACTGTGGCGTCGTCTTCAAATCCTACGTCAAAGCACGCAGATCGGAAGATATTGATGCTTCCGTCGGCGTCAAATACTAATCCCCACTCAAACTCGAGATCCGCCATTCAACATTGAAGTGGAGAGGGGCGATCGTCTTCTTCTTCGTTAGGCTTCCAATCTTCCACGGGAGGGAGTAAGGAGAAAGAAGATGGGAGATGAGAGGGCCGGCGGCTTCCAAAGGGGAGAAATTAGGTTTGGCAAGGGAGCAATAGAGGTTTAATCCAAAACCTGAAATTAATTTCAGGTTTTAAGTGGATTAGGAGGGAAATCTAAATTGAAATGAGGTTTAAAATTCAAAAGAGGCTAAGGGATTAATGGGCAATCAATTGGAGCCCATTAAAGGGGTGGCCGGCGGTTTCAAGAGAGAGGGAGGAGGGATTAATGCTAATCCTGAAATTAATT
>NW_021319091.1:742963-747544 GCF_001605985.2 Dendrobium catenatum
TAATATCAAAAGTAGAGGTGCTGAATCGTGGCCGTCGATCTGCGATTTCGCCGGCGATAAACATGTCGGTAGCGTCTGTCGATGTCCTCATCAGCTTACGCATGTCTTATGAGGTAGTTTGAACTATAATTAGTTGAAAACAACATCAATAGTGGTCATTGATGCATTACACGCGCATTGGGTTCAAAATGCCTCAATCATGATTGAAGTTGCTCTAACGCCACCCATTCACAAGATGGACAATGCCTCTGTGTTCAAAATGTCAAAATTATCTAGTGTAAAGGCCCATGTTGGCATCTCTATCACACAAACACAAAATGCGATGCAAGATGTGGATGAAATCTTGATGATCGAGAGCTATATAGCTGTTCCTTGTAAGCAAAATTTCACATACTCCTTAATTAAGAGAGAGAGAGAGAGAGAGTGTGTGTGGGTGTGGGGATGTGTGTGTGTATATATATATACAAACATAGCTTTTATGTTATTTTTCTTATCTCCTTGCAACCATCACATCCCCTAAATTCTAAGTCATATCCACATTTCCTGCATGCGCTTCTCGTTGCATGTTACATAGGGTTCCACGTCTATCTGACATATCTTAAAAAAAAATCTAACTTAACTGCTCTCCTCTCGATTTCACAAAGAGCCGCAACTGCATCATATAATCTCTTGTTTTCCCTCACTCCCCCTTTTATCCCCGACATTGTCTAGCTCTCTTTCCTTACCTATAGATCTTAATGACATCTCATCGTTCAGCTCCTATCCAAAACCCCAAATCGCCCTCCACGTTGTTCAAGCCCCCTTTCATTCTCTCTTCTCCAATTAAGAAACCCAACCCCTCTTTCTGGTCAGCTTGTCCGCACATCTCGAACTCAAAAACCAGTTCGTGCATGATCCTTTCTTGCAGAACTTAAAACTCCATCCCTCCACCCCATTTTCTCTTCGCTCCAAGCCCACGCCCCTTTTCCTCTCTTCAACAACATCTTAGCCATTGTCTGCTTCTCTTCCGCATCTCCACAACAAACCAGCAGCTCATCTCCATTCTTCTCAGTCCAGTAGATCCACAACACACATATAAGCTAACAAAAAGCACACTTTAAAATTATAAAATGAAAATTTTGCATATCTCAACAATAAATGCTCATGCAAAGAACCAAAATTTAAATATTTAAATTTTGTGCGTATTAAAATATAATTATGAAATCCAAGCACAATGCATTGAGTGTGTAGCTGCCTTAATAAATGTGCAGATGACTCGAGAAGTGTGAAACCAACTTGACAAATGTGCAATTACCTTAAGAAATGTGCATACACATTAAGAAACATACAATTAATCTGACAAGCATGTTACCATTCTAAAAGCATGTAAATGATTCGTTAAATGCATCAAAGTGTGCAAGAACATAATGTAGATGCATTGAAAAAACGTGCAAATGCACCATGCAAATGCATTGAAAGTATGAATGTACATTAAAAATTATGCGTGTATACAACAATTGCATTGAAATGCATGGAGGTGAATTATTTAAGCGCATTAGAAAATATAATTCCTTTGAAAGTGTATGAGTATACTGTGAAAGCGCACTAGAAAACATGTAAGTGCATTGTGTAGGCGCATAAAAAATATATGAGTACATTGAAAACTTGTAAGTGCAATTGAGTACGTAGATATGTTGAAAAGCATATAAGTGAACTATGAATGCGCATCGAAAAGCATGCTGGTGTAATATGTGAATGTAGAAAAAAAATTTGCACGCACATCAAATCATTAAAATCAATTTTGTTTTCATGTGCTCCAATGAATGTGCTAAATGATCAAGTATAAAGTTTGAGAATGTTGCCTAGGGCATGAGCGAATTAAACTAATAATTCTCTGATTTTGGAAGTTGCATTAGTCCTATACAAAGTTTGAAATTTAAAATTACAAATCCCTTTTTGAAAATTAAATTTGTTTGATGTGCTTTCACAAGTGTATTGAATGTTTGAATTTGTTGTCTGAAAATGTTGCCTAAAGGAAACTAAGTCAACTCAAAATTGAATCTTTTTTCTCCATTGTGTCATGTTAAGAGTCAAATTTTCATTTAAATCTAATAAAGAAAGTCATTTCTAATATTTTCAAACCAAGTCTTATTAGATATATCTCCATTTTTTAACATAGGTCAAATCTAATACATATACCCTCCTAACAGGGTCATCGGAAGGCCATTGTTTTACGTGACCTAAACATCTAAGGCGACTCTCTTTAATCTTATCTATCACTGGAGCTACTCTAACCTTTTCATGGATATGTTCGTTTCATATCCTGTCTCTAAGAGTAAATTCACACATCCACCTGAGCGTCCTCATCTCATCAACACTTAATATTATACTTTTTTTTAATGATCAACATTTTGGGCCATAAAGCATTGCAGGTCTCACCACCATCTTATAAAATTTTCCCTTAAGTTTGAGTGGTACTTTTCTATCAGACAATAAACCCGAAGCACTCCACTTCAACCATCCAACTTGAATTCTACTAGTAATATCCCCATCTATTTCACAATCACTTTGAACAATAGACCCAAGATATCTAAAATGAGTACACTTATTAATGTATTGATCGCTCAAAGTCACAAACCCCCATTGGATTTATTACTAGTTAAATTACGCTCCACTTATTCAGAAGATTCAAAGAATGAAATTCAAAATTTCGACTAAGCTATTTTTCGGAATGAGCTGAAGTAGTATCATAGAGAACCTGGATAAGGAAGATACAACTATAGGAATGCTGTCGAGAGGCTTGATTTCTGCAAGAAACATGGAATGGAGATCAGAGGTCATTGCATATTTTTGGAGGTCGAAGATGCTTATCAACATTGGGTTAAATCCCTAGACAAAAAATGATCTGATGAGGGTTGTTTAGAATCGTCTTAGAAGTCTTCTCTCCATATATTAAGGTAAATTTAGGCACTATGATGTGAACAATGAAATACTTAAGGGGTCCTATAAAGATAGGATTTGGGAGAATATCAGGATCTATATGTTTGAAGAAGCACACAAACTAGATCCTTCAGTCCGCTTTTTGTTACTGATTACAACATTGAAGATGGTTGTGATGCAAAGGCCTTTCCAGAGATGTTTATTCATCATATCCTTGATTTGCAAGAACATGGTGCACCTATAGAAGAATCGGTCTACAAGGATATATTAATAATCCCATAGGACATTGTGTCTGATGTATTGGATAAGTTGGCCATACTTGGACTTCCTATTTGGTTTACTGAACTGGATGTTGTTGCCGCAAATGAGCATGTCTGTGCTGAGGATTTAGAGGCCATGCTTCTAGAGGCTTATGTGCATCTAGCTGTGTAGCGGATAGTGCTTTGAGGATTCTGGGAGTTGATGTGTAGAGATAATTCTCACTTGATTGATGCTGAGGGTGATATCAATAAAGCTAGTGAAATCCCTTCTGAGAGATAAAATTTTTGCATTTGATGATAAGAGTGAAAGCTTGAAAGGTGACACTTAAACGTCAGTGGAGGCACCAAACAGTATCACCACTATAGAAGAAGCACTTGATCAAGTGGTTGAGCAGTTAAAGAAGGCAATGATCAGCGTGCTAGTGTTAGCTTTGCTTGACTTCACCTTTTGTGGTGGAGACGTATGCTTTGGAATATGGGCTAGGAGCTGTACTTATGCAGGACCAGAGACAAGTGGCATATTTCAGTCAGGTGTTGACTGCCATGTGAGGCTCAAGTCAGTCTATGAGAGGGAGTTGACGGTGATTATGTTGGCCATCCAAAAGTGGAGATCCTACTTGTTAGGGCGACACTTCATTATCAGGGCTGATAAAAAAAGCTTAATGTTTTTTTTTTTCTAAAGCAAAGGATGGTGGACAATTCCTTTGTTCCACCTTGAGGACAAGATGGCTCTTTGGGAGGGGAGTATTGATATGCCAGGGGGGGTGATTCACTTGGTCGGTCCAAACCAGCTCAACCCAGGCCGAACCAGCCAAGGGGGTGGGTGGGACCAGGGACAGCAGGAGCAGGGGGTTCGGCTGTCCTTATGGGGCCCAGGGGAGTTAATATTTACTATTGGGGAGCAGTTTAGGTAGGTTTCTAATCAAGGGAGTTCTATTTAGAAAGGTTCCCAATCAAGAGGGAGCTTTTTAGGAATGTTTCTAATCAAGGGAGAACTATTTAGGAAGGTTTCTAATCAGGAGAGAGTTGTTTAGGATGGTTCCTAATTAAGGGGGAGTAGTTTATGAAGGTTCCTAATCAAGGGAGAGCTGTTTATGAAGGTTCATAATCAAGGGAGAGTTGTTTAGGAAGGTTCTTAATAAAAGGGGAGTCATTTAGGAAGATTTCTTATTTGTGTTTATGCCGTTAGGATGGGTTTAATTGTGTGTATTATGTTTTAGGATTATTTAAGGGTGAGTTTTGTCTAGGGTTTGGATCATATATTTTGTTGAAGTTTATTTTAGGGTTTGTTGTAAGTTTCCCAGCGGCGTCTAGTGTTTGTGGGAGAGCTGATCTAGCTTTCGAATAATTGATCACTTGTATCTTTATTTACTATTGAAGAGATAATCCAAACATCAGTCCC
>NW_021319091.1:747644-784121 GCF_001605985.2 Dendrobium catenatum
TCGGAAGGGAAAGTCGGGGAAGGGGCGCAGTCGAACAACCAGAGGGAGTCGAAGCAGCGATCGAGCTCCCTTGTGGCTTCCGATCAAACTGTCGCAACTTCCGATCCGTCTAGGAAGAAGAGAGAGCGGGAGCGCAGGGGGAGAACGGGCTCGGGAGGATTTTCGTAGAGAAGAATGAGCGGGGAAGAGGCCGAAGGCCTCGATCCCTTTCCCCTTTTAACGACGCGGGCTCGTCGTGCAGCGTCGTGGTGGATGCGACGTCGAGTCGTGCGAGGAGTGGCGACGACAGAGGAAGTCGTGCGAGGCGCGACGTGGGGCTGCAGGGAGTAGGTAAGATTTGATCGATTTTTTTTTTTTCTTTTTTTTTTTGTTTTTGCTAATTACAGGTCAACAAAGTAGTATCATAGAGAACCTGAATAAGGAAGATACAATTATAGGGATGCTCTCGAGAGGCTTGATTTCTGCAAGAAACATGGAATGGAGATCAGAGGTCATTGCATATTTTTGGAGGTCGAAGATGCTTATCAACATTGGGTTAAATCCCTAGACAAAAAATGATCTGATGAGGGTTGTTTAGAATCGTGTTAGAAGTCTTCTCTCCATATATTAAGGTAAATTTAGGCATTATGGTGTGAACAATGAAATACGTAAGGGGTCCTATAAAGATAGGATTTGGGAAAATATCAGGATCTATATGTTTGAAGAAGCACACAAACTATATCCTTCAGCCACGCTTTTTGTTACTGATTACAACATCGAAGATGGTTGTGATGCAAAGGCCTTTCCAGAGATGTTTATTCATCATATCCTTGATTTGCAAGAACATGGCGCACCTATAGAAGAATCGGTCTACAAGGATATATTAATAATCCAATAGGACATTGTGTGTGATGTACTGGATAAGTTGGCCATACTTGGACTTCCTATTTGGTTTACTGAACTGGATGTTGTTGCCGCAAATGAGCATGTCTGTGCTGAGGATTTAGAGGCCATGCTTCTAGAGGCTTTTATGTGCATCTAGCTGTGTAGCGGATAGTGCTTTGAGGATTCTGAGAGTTGATGTGTAGAGATAATTCTCACTTGATTGATGCTGAGGGTGATATCAATAAAGCTAGTGAAATCCCTTCTGAGACATTTTTGCAGTTGTGTTTATGCAGTTAGGATGGGTTTAATTGTGTGTATTATGTTTTAGGATTATTTAAGGGTGAGTTTTGTCTAGGGTTTGGATCTTATATTTTGTTGAAGTTTATTTTAGGGTTTGTTGAAGTTTATTTTAGGGTTTGTTGTGAGTTTCCTAGCGGCGTCTAGTGTTTGTGGGAGAGCTGATCTAGCTTTCGAATAGTTGATCACTTGTATCTTTATTTACTATTGAAGAGATAATCCAAACATCAGTCCCAATATTTGTTTTCTTGCATTTTCTTTTTCTCTAATTTGTTGTTTTTACTTTCAAGATGCATCAGAGGGAGATTGAGATAGGTGAGCTTGGATTATAGAGAGATTATGAGAGTGATCATGTGCATGAGGGGAAGATGGAGAGATAAAGGCATGTGGGTGAGAGACTGGTAGAGAAGGAGATCGAGATGGGAAAGGGGCGAGAGAGGCATATAAAGGATTTGGCTAGATTTAAAGTCTTTTTTTGTAAATAAATAAAAAAAAATATTGGTTAACATTTCATTGTACAAGGTGTGCCTTAGCACAATTATATAGTAAAAAATGCCTCGAGGAACATGCCTCGAGTCATTCTAATGAGGTGCGGGCCTCGTTTTTGCTACTGCTATCTCTCTCTACTCTTCCTATTACTCTACTTTCTTTCCTACACTAGTATTTCTCCATCTATTTCAAAATTTTTGACATGAAATTTTTAAACCCTAAACTTTTTTGTTTGAATTACTTAATTTAAATTACACGGCTAAGTTTAGTTGTTTCATTATTTACATGTTGTATTGTTTTCAAGTTTGAATCAATTGTTCTATTCTAGGCTTTCATAGAGAATGATTAGGTAAAGAAAAATTTACGTCAGGTCATGGGAAGGATTCTGTGTAGAAACATAGTATATAAATTGATGTAGAAGGCAAGGCAGTGATGAAATTTATATTTATTTAAAATATAGTTATTATGACAAGGTGGTGAAAGGTGGTGTAAGGATAAAGAAACACCTATTGAGCTCTAGAAGAGTATGCTAAAATGTCAAAAATGATTAAGAAAGAAATCAAATCATACACCACTAAGTCATCAATGTTGAAGAATCTTGCACGGTGATTGTTTGATGTTAGCTCGTACTATGAGAGCAAGCATAGAAGCTGTATTCATCATCGTCATTGCCGCTCATGTCCCAGTAGGGTGCAAAGGGTTCCATAAATTCGTACATTAGTGAACCTGGAGACTGATATATAAGGAGATAGACCTTGTACATTACAGAAGTTGTCCCCAGAGACTATTAGGGAGTCACACACATGTATGTATGGATTTAAATAGATTCTTTTAACAGATTGCTATCCCATTTAATGTTTCATCCTCCCATTCCTATTTTAATATGATCCATTCCATCAGAGCTTATGGGCAAGGCATGAAACCTCCGTCCATGTATGATTTGAAAACATGGGTTTTGAAGGAGGACCTGACCAATGCTAAAAAAACATTGAAGAAATTAAGAGGCTTGGAGCTAGGCAGGTGTTACTATTATGTCTAATGGATGGTCAAATATAAAAAAACAAATAAAATTGATTAATATAATAATAAATAATTCATATGACACATTTTTCTTGAAGTCCATTAAGGTATATGATCAAGTGAAGGATCTTGAGTATCTTTAGGGATTACTTGATGGCGTTGTTAAAGAGATATGGAAGCACTGGTTGGTTCAAATAATGACAAATAACACTAGAGTTTACAAGGCAACAGGCTCAAAATTAATGGAGACATGGTGGCACTTATATTGGGCACTATGATCGCACATTGCATGGATCTGATGCTTGAGAAGCTTGAAGAGTTTCTATAGTGTAAGAATGTACCAACTAAACCAATAAGATCATCAAATTTATATATAATCATTCTTGACTTTAAGCACCGATGAGAAAGTCCTCAAAAAAAAAATCCTAATATAAAAATGAATTTAATTTTATAAAAGTTTCCTTATATTTAGATTATTACTCTCATCTTTCAGTTGATTGCTAGTGTTCAAGAAAGGGGTGGATGAGTGAGTTGGCGAGGAAGATGCAGATTGAGAGACTTTGAACTCTATAAGTGATGAGTCTATAGAGAAAACTATTCTTTATGATGACAACTCAAATTAATACCCCCCTTGAGTGATGACATCACAGATTACTTTTAAGTTTTTGTCATATAATTATTGTTGTCTTTAGAAATTAAATATTGGTGAGTACAAAATTGGGAATGAACTTGTAGTTGAGCTTGATGTTATATGCTTTTTTTACTCAATTCTTATATCATATGTTATTTTGCCATGTTGATTTTTGCATTTCAATTCTATTTTATACAATTTATTACTTATCACTTTGTCTTATGTAATTTTTTATTCCATAGGTATGTCAAGGTGTTTCTTCTTAGTACAATAGAATGTTAATATGACATCATCTAATATATTCTTTGATTATTACTTTAAAAAAGCACGTCTAATCTTTATTTTTACTTTACATAATTTTTAAATTGTGAGATTTGCCCTTCAAAATGCCTATAAGCTTGCGTGTCACTTTACTGATGGAATATTTATCCTCTTATAGACATTTAATATTTTTTATGGATGATGAAAGAAGTGTGAGGATAAGTGGTGAGGGTGTGTGCATCATATAGTTCAGTTGGTGAAGACTTTTGAATATTATTGCCAATATCCTGTGTGGCTCTATATATATTATGAAATATAAGCATACATTGGCATAATTTATATCTTTTTTGATGAGATGATGGCAGTTTTCATAATCAGCAAATCTAATTGCATGATAACATTATTGCTATTTCAAAGTGTTGACACCTTCAAATTGCTTGGAATCAAATTCATGGGTTCTTAATTTTATTTTGCATGTATTGAATAGTTTTTTATTTGTGAAATGCATGAATAAAGCTAGACATATAAACGGTTTTTCTATATCATTTAATCATCACTGCATTTTTCACATTGTTTATGAATGATTAAATCCTCACAATATTTGATGAAACTTGACCCAGTTATAATTCTCATGTTGTAGATATCAATTGATGGTGTGATCTTGTATTTAAAAATTATATAAAACTACAAATACAAAAATAGTTTGACTCTTCCTAGGACACACTAGAGAAAACAGATTCATGTCGTTGACCCCATTTAGGCTTCGTTTGGGATGGCTTTTTTATTGCTTTCTAAAACGGAGTTTTAATACAATTTTTTTATTTTTGTACTAAAACTCCGTTTTAGAAAACAATGATAATGCCGTCCCAAACGAAGCCTTAGTGTGATAAAGACTTGATATTATTGTTGTTGTTGAAAAATCATTTTTCTTCTAGAAGCGCAAAAGTCTCTCTCTCTCTCTCTCTCTCTCTCTCTCTATATATATATATATATATATATATATATATATATGAAATATAAGTTTGTTTTTGTTATCATGTAAATTGTCTGATTTGTAGAATCTTGTTTAATGTATCTCAGGAGGAGGATGACCTTATGCTTAGAAGGATTCAGACCTTATAAGTGCGCATGGATGCCCGTTGTCTGCCAAAAGCTTATATTCCTGATAGAAGGAAATCTATGGGACGCCATCCTGATTGTGGAATCACTTATATATATATTATGGATGTATGTGTGTGTGTATTATGTTTTGTATTCCAAGTTAATTAAAGAAAACTGCCGTCAAGGGATGTAAACTACTCTATGGTGAAGCAAGTTGTGGATATGAGTTTATTAACTGTTACTCTTTGGCTGTATCAAGATGCTTGAATTTGGGTGAAAGGAAATGAAAAAAAAAAAAAAAGTAAGTTTATATCATTTGTTGCATATTCATTTACACCACTTTATTTCGATCCAAGCAAAGTCTTTTGTTTTGCTCCGTACCATTAGATTGGTAAAATTTAACAGTCAATGCAGTTAAGAAAAGCTAAAATGAGAGAATCTATCCTGCAATAACTCAAGCATTTGGAGAGAACTCAGATTGACGCTGCTTTTATTTTTCTCCTTGAACCAAACAAGTTAAGTTCCTTGAACATTATCTGGAATAATACGAGAAATCATTATGTGTGGAGACTGGGTGCATAACATCGTCCGGAGATCAATTAGAATGTGTCATGTTAGTGGTACCGAGTAGTGCCGAGCCGCAATACCGAGCGAAAAGCTGACGTGGCACATTCTAGTTGGTTTCCAGACGGCGTTCGGCATCTGCACAGAATAATTAATCGCCACATTATCTTTTGAGGAAATTGGATGACATGATATTATTCAAGATTTAGCAAATTAGGGAACCACCATGAATCATTTTCCTTCTGGGTTTACTTAATGCAGATTTCTGTGGACTTCCAATGTTCATTCCTTCTAAATCAATATCTGTTTTATTATTATTATTATTTTTTTTTTATCTGCCGTATTGCGTGTCAAAGCTATCTGATGTTTCCTATATGGGAAGTTCCATGAATGCTGCACCCTTCAGTGTTCCATATTATACATTTTTTGCTCAATTTTTGGTATTTACTGAGGTCTCTACTTAATGTTTTTCGCACAGATATGGCTTATCTATAAAGACCTACAGTTTGGGGAATTTCTCAACGGTTGATTCTTATTATACACTGCCCAGAAAGGATGTGTAACAACCCATAGTATCACTATAACAATACTTTAGAGTATAACAAGAATAACTATAACATTTTCAACATTTATCTCTCATTTCTACTCATTTGTTTTCAGATCTAAATAAAAAATCATATAAACATCATTTAATACAACAAAGGAAGCATCTAATAGTTTCCAAATTTTCAACACATCAAAGACTTAGTATAGAGCCACTAAGGAAGTCTAAAACAATTCAAAGTATTACAACATTAAAATTGTTTACTAACCTCAAGAGTAGATTTCAAAATATAGATTAAACATTGAAATATAATGTAAATATTTGCAGATTAATCTTCTTCATCCTTTCTCTTTTCCTATCCTGTAAAATAAATTATTTGTGAGCTATGAGATTCCATAAGTGATGCAACTTGAAATAATATTTAAATTATATGATTATAAAATTTAGATCATTAAAAATATAAATAAAAGTTAAAGTACTTGAGCAAATTTCATAAATTTTCATTTAACATTGCATATCAATTTCTCTTACATTTATACTGAATATTAATTTTACTCATTAAAAGATTTGGTTACTCATTCATAAACATATTTAATAGAGCCCAGATAAACCTGACATTATCGCCATTGAATTACATAGAGGTCCCTTTTGCCTCTTTGGGGTCCCTTTTTCCCCACCTGTTTTGCATGTTTCATTTCTTTGGGATCCCTTTTGCCCCACTTATCAAATAATTTAATATATGGGGACCCTTTTGCCCCACCTGCATTGATAAGTTATACATAAATCTTTAGCCAAACTTTACTTTTAAATTGATATTCAGTACACCTTTCATATTCATTATCCATACTAGACTTGCTGCATGCTTTCTTATTCATTTATTGCATAACATGAATATGCACATAATAAGTAAATAAAAGGATCTCATTACAGCGCTTTAATCGATGGTCTCTGCCGAGATAAAAAAATTGACCTTGCTCTTAAAATTTGGAACCAAGTTTTTTTATGGGATTTGCAACGGATGTTGTCCCGCACCATGTTCTCATCCGCGGCCTCTGCAACTTTGAACCAACACATGGTCCTTTGATTACCATTGTGACTTCTCCTATAATTGAGTCTCTTGAGGCTTGCTGTTTTGATAAGGTGAAACTCGTGAGAGAGCATGATGGAGGCATTGCAAGTTTGGAAAAAAGTTTCAGGCAAGGGTGATACTGCTGCACCAGAGGTTTCAATGGAGAGAAAAGTTGCCAATTTCGGAAATAGTGAGAACAAAATCTTCAATCCAAGAATCTGTCCTCTGCAACAACCTCTCTTTCAATAATGCGTCTCGACGGAGTCGAGCCTTTTTACGCTAGGGGAGAATGATGCGGTGCATTTTAAGCTAGGATAGTCCTTAGGAGTACTTTATCCATTTTGTTCTAGAATACTCTTTTGCTCTCATAAGTAGGAGGTCTTGTAGAAGAAGAAAGGCATTTTAATGATATATACATTTCTTTGAAGCTTGTGAAGCTCTCTTCTTCTTCTTCCCTGGATTGGGAATTTTCAAATCCTTCTTGCAGGTATCGACTTCCGCCGATCCACTACATGAAACAACCGCCGCTACCACCGCTCAAGCCAAACCCGCTGGCCTCCAAAACTCCCAACCCCGACGACCTGCCGCCACTCCGACGTCGCCGACATCAGCCGACCAGGCCTCCGCCGACCAGACTCCCGCACACCCAGCCTCCGATTCGCCGACCCGACGCGTGCGTGGCTTCGGCCGTCTCTTGCCCGATCAACTGTCCAGGGAAACTATCCCTTTCGATCCGACGTCGGACTCGTCAATCCACCTCCAATGTGCTCCACCTGAGGCCGTCGAGCAGGACGGACATGGCGACCACGGACATGGCGATTGCGATCTAGAAACCCACGAAGTAACTACATCACTACATCTCGAGACCCTAGTGGCCATGGCGAAGTATGGACAGGGCGACAAGAGATGGATCGTGACCGAACGATCGGACGGCAGGAACGTCCATAACTGGCATACCAAACAAAGCCTAAGTTTAAAAAACTAACAAAAAAAAAAAAGTTATGAACGTTATGCCAGTTATGAACGTCCATAACTTAAGCTTTTTTTTTTTTTTTTTTTTAGTTTTTAAGCCTAAGTTTAAAAAACAACGTAGTTTTTAAGCCTAAGTTTAAAAACGATCGGACGACAGGAACGTCCATAACTGGCATACCAAAAGATTTAGGCTTTGTTTGAGAAGTTTTTTTTTTTTTTTGTTAGTTTTTAAAGCAGCATTTCAATTTAAAATAAAAAATTTTATACTAGAAAACTGCTTTAACAAGCAACTAGAAAGCCGTACCAAACAAAGCCTAAGTTTCGTTTTGACAAGCCCGATCAAATATGAATAAAGTGGAGCTTCATTAATCAGAATACCCAATTTGACATACTTTGCATAGTCATTTTCAATCCTTAAAGGAAAATTTTAATGTAATAGCTTTGTTTGTCAAAAGTATCAAGTTGAATGGTCTTGAAAAGCTAATGTCCATGAACTTATTTTGAAGGCTGCATTGATATAACATATAGGTGCTTCATACTTTTCTTTTTCTTCTTTTTTTCTACACCAATCCATTAAAAATTCTCAATTTGATGTCCAAAAAGAATTTTTTTTCTCATTTCCTACCATTGTTTTTATTTGGGGTTTAAACAAGTCAAGTTTAGTCAAGTATATGCCTAATTGAATTAAATTTATTTAGTTTTTACCGAACCTGAGTTGGACTCACTAAAAAATTTATATGGTCGAGAGCTTGGCTCGATTATCTATCTCATTTGGACAGCTCTAACTTTACTCAATTGTTTAGCTAGATATCTTAGTTTTAAATTAACAAATAGAGTTTTTTTAGAATTCTTATTTTCAATATAGAATTAATTTAAAAATATAAAAATATAATATATAATGCTAATTTAAATTAAATTTTTAATATATCTTAAGTTAATTGAGTGGTTTAACGAGCTTTCCAGCCGACCATGGCCGAGCTCGAGTTTGAGCTCATTAATATACGAGCTCGAGCTTTAACTCATGACTCGATAAACTCAACTCGTGAGCTTGATAACGAGTCCAGCTTGAGCCGGCTCACTTACATCCCTAATTTGTACAGTTGCTTTAAAGTCCCCTTTTTTACATAATATATATAAAAGGGTTATTCTATTTGCTTTTTTTTTTTTTTGGTCTGTAACACTTAACATCCAATATTGATTCTTATAATAAAGGAAAGGCTTGGCTACAAGATCTTCTCATTGAGGGCATACCATATGAGGTTCAACAGAACAAAAATGCAACATATATAATATTTTCATTTTAAATGTTGAAGAGGGCAACTTTATGTTAATACCCTATTGCCAGTTCTACAACAGGTTGAGAGCTCGACTCATTGGAGCCTTAACAAAATGGCTGATAAAACTATTCTTCACATCACTAAGGTTTCGTTTAGGGTGACTGCTTTCTTAATGCTTTCAAAAGTAAATTTTTAGTACAAAAATTTCTATTTCAAATTTTTTTTACTATAAAATTGATTTAGAAAGCAATAAGAAAGTCGTTTCAAATCAAGCTTAAGGCTTCATTTGAGACGACTTTCTTGTTGATTCTTAAAACATCATTCTAGTATGACAAATTTAATTTTTTTACTAAAAAGCTGCTTTAAGAAGCGGTAAAAAAATCATCCCAAACGAAGCCTAAATTTTCACATTGCGGCTTTTTTCCTTGTAGAATTAATCTGACCAACATCATTCATGAAAGTAATGGATACCGAACTCATCTTCGCTTGTTCGGGTAAATAAGCTTTGAGAGCTTTCAAGTATTTGTTTTGAAAATACACGTTAGATTCTTCAAAGATGTTGTTAAGAACATGATCAATGTAACAATGGTGAATCTCATTGTTTGCATTCAACAGGTTATGAACACTTGCAGAAGGGTCCATTTGTAAGGAAAGATGAGAAGGAAAGAAAATATGCTTTGAGTTATAAATTTGTTTAAGGAATCGAGCTCGTGAATTAAGGACAAGCATGGGTAAAAAAAAAAGGACAAGCATGGGCGGATCCCCATAGTAGTGAGGGGGGGGGGGGCAAATGCCCACGCTAAAATTTTTTTTTTTATTTTTTTATTTTAAAAAGGATATTTTGAAATATTTTAAGTATTTTGCCCCCTCTTAAAAAAAAAAATTTTGTCATAATTTTATCAATCCTAAGCGTCTTTGTCCATCCCCCACCAAAAAATTTTTTTTTGCCCATCCTGAAAAAAGAAGCTAGATCCGCCCCTGGACAAGCGCTATTCATAGAGGGAAAAAAATTTTAAAGAGAAAGTCTCTATGTTTACTTATGGAATACTTTCATAAATTATAAATTTTGGCTGTTATAAAAGTTTAGCTATTTGATATATAAATAGATGTGATCGTAAGTAATTAATGGCAGAACTGCCTTTTTTATGTGATGATATTTTTGTATTGTTTTTATTGTTTTATAAATATGGAAAGTATTTTTGTTTTTAGGTTTTATTCTTTTACTTGTGGATGTGTGAAAGGTTGAAAATGTGTATTAGTTGCTGAAATGGGAAAGCATGAGTTATGTGCACATGCTCTAAGGTTTCGTTTGGGGGCGGCTATCTTACTGTTTGATCTTAAAGCAACTTTTTAGTACAAAAATTTTATAAAACATTGTTTTAAAAAACATTAAGAAAATCATCTCGGACGAAGCCTAAGGCTTCGTTTGGGACGGCTTTTTCATTGCTTTTTAAAATGGAGTTTTAGTACAAAAATAAAAAAATTTGTATTAAAACTCCGTTTTAGAAAGCAATAAAAAAGCCGTCCCAAACGTATATTGTCTGTGAAACATTGAAGCTACACATATTTTGAGCAAGTGAATTGGTAGATTGGTCGCTGCTTGGATGAAAACTATTCTTGCATATTAGCTAAGAAAATTTTGCTCACAAATAAAGATTTGAGTAAATCATATTTTCTTGACCTTATAGTCATAGTTTTTAAGAAAATTGGCCAATTGCTAATGTAACTTTATCTAATTAGAACCATTCAAAATGATGAAGCTCATGAGACTACCATGCTAGAGCCAGTTCAATAAAAGTGACAAGACATATTAAATATGTTGAAAGAAAAGGGTAGATGAACAAGAGCATGTCAAGCAATTAATAGAGGTTAAGTAGGGTGAGGAAGGTTAGCATAGAGTCACCATAAATTTGTGGACCTCACAAATTCGGTCCCCGGCCTCCCTTTCCTTCGAGAGAGTTTTAACAGATTAAATTCCGGGGTAAAATTTCAGAAGGCAGATTGGGTTTGTAGATAAATCACTACCCATAGATTTCTCCCTCATTTCGTGCAGACTTTCTGATATGAGTTCTGATTTCCTATAAGCATAAGCCCCTATAGTTGATTACCCCTCATGGTAACAATATAAAACTTTTGATTAAAGCTAGTCATCAATCAAATACACAGAGATATGTGTTATCTTGCATACAGTAGCATCATGTGTTTAGATGTTTGAAGGTTTGATATTTAAAATTATAAATGTCACCATCTTGCACTTATAGCAGATATGGGAGAATGGATGATGTGCTCGATCAAGATCCCATGGTTCCTTCATCCCGGGCCATCGTGGTCCCTGGTCTACTTAGTCAGAGGAGGTAGTCAACCCAACATGATAGAAGGATCCTTGTCGATAGCCATGGGTTGCGTCGTCCAAGGGTACCTTGTAGACCTGGGGTGCATATTTATCTAAGATGACAAATTTAAATCCACCTTAGTTAACATATAGCTTTGTGCCATATCAATTAGATCTATTGATTCATACATCAAGGATTTAGTGTCATTGGGGAGCATATGGGCTCTGACCATAACTGTAATATAATGGTGCAATTTGGCGACAAACCATCCGATTCAGAGAGCCCCGATCATAACCGTTTATCTGCGATGCCATTTAATGATAAAATCACCGGTTATATGATCTGTGTAATGTCCCTGCTGGCAAGAGACTGTTTGAGAATGAATCCTAGTGATATTCTTGACTAGAAAATCTCTTTGTGAGTTAAAGTGATATTTAAATTTGTCCATCTCGACAAATTATTGTGGAGGGTGGATGAATTTTGCTTTAAGCATTTAATGATGCATTTTAATTTTAAATATTTGGGTTGATATTTTTTTTTGGAGTTTTGATTTTTTATGGGTATCTAGTAGGTATTTTAGATATTTGGAATTAACACCTTCGATTGAGATTTACTTTAACACGACTATTATCGGGGTATTTATGGAAACTTTTATTTGGCGATTGAACCTTGTCAACTCTGTCTACTTGCAGATAAAGGATCAGGTTCTTTGTAGGTTTTATGCCCTTATTAGTGAATTTTCTTGATTATAAGTCTTAAAGGTCCAATATGAACATATATGAGAAATATCTCAGTCAACATTACGATCGTATATTTATTTAATGGTTTGAGTCGTGTCGACTCTCATACATTCATACAGAAGGATTGGGTTTAAGTTTATGTTCATTTCTTGACATGCACACCATCTTAAGATGTCATGTGTGTGCCTACAACATGCTTGCAAAGCCCATGCGAGTATTTAGGGGGTGTTTTTGTAATTATTTATCGAAACTTGTCGACACTATTTGATTGTTGATAGAGGATCGGGTTCATTACCGGATTTATGCTTTTATTGATAAGAACGTATAAAATAAATATTTCGATCAACACCGTGACTGTATATCTGTTTGATAGTTCGAGCCGTGTCGACTCCTACATACTCGCATAGAAGGATTAGGCTTGAATTTAGATTTATCATCTGACCAGCACATCATCCTCAGATGTTACGTGTGTATCCATAACATATTTGTCGGGGCCCATCCATGTGTATATTATTGCATGTATATAGATTAATGTGCTTGCATGTGCACTTCTGTATTTATGTGTATACGTGCTGCAATACACGTATGGGGACATTTTAAAATGTTTGGCACTCGTCAACTACAAGGGTAACCATTATTCGAACGTGTGTAATGTCTTATCTAGAAGCTTATAGATGCCTTCTATCCGCTTGTATGTGTATTGCAGATCCAGTGGCATTGTGTCTTACTATGGGTCTTACGCTACTTTGTACAGGTAAATTGTCGTGCACTAACTAATCTCTTGTTATTGTTCTTAGATAACTGCATTCACTACAGTTCTCTTATACTTGCTCATAAATAGCTTGTTGAGTGTATAATAGGTTTTCTACAACGGCTTACATAAGCTTGCATATGTTATAGTATTTATGGACTTGCCAGTAGATAACGTGATGAATGTATTCTTGTGTTCATTGAGGGCCTGTCAGATCTACAACATATCTACCAATGTTTCTTGCAGGTAAATTGACACCTTTGTTTGCATTGATTACAAGCACGTTGTAGCATTCAATGTGTACTATTTTTATATATTTACAAGACGCATACTACTTGTGGATACATTAATGTGTTCTTTACATGTTGATCATATGGTCATATGAGAATTGCATATTCATTTGTCTATTAATTAGCATTGGTTCTAAGAGTTTTCTTACATCCATTTCCTACTGCTGGTTGTCACCTGTAGGTGTACCATTATGTATGCAACGATTCTTCCGTTGTTGCCAGTAGGTATTTGTATTTTTCGTATGTTGTATTACATGAGCTACTGCGTTCCCTTACAAGTTGATGTTAACTATAAGAATGTTGCTACACTGGTAATTACGTTCTTTATACTTTGCTCATGAACACATTACCTATGTTCATTACAACTACTACATTCCCTTTTATTAGTATGAGCATTGCACATCAATTAATCACCGCTTATAAGCAATTCACGATGCTTATGGGGAATTATGTTGGTTTGCTGACACATCTTTCAAATTGATGTATCTTCCTGATATTGAATTATTTTTGACCGTGTGAATGCCCTAACATTCATTGCATGTTACACTTTATCACCCATAGGTGGACTGCTGTATGAATAATGAGTCTTCTACAATGGCTTGTAGGAGCTTGTATGCATTTGCTGGATGCTCGATTGATGTTGACTGAGAGCGTCTTTGCAATCATGGCATATCGACCATTATCATTTACAGAAGTTTAGCGTGTTTTCATGTAAGACAACATTGACTGTTGGATGCACTACATTCACTGCTCGTCCCTCTATATGTGAGGGTTGGCAGATTGCCATCTTCATTGCATGTCAGCTAGTGTTCTTTGAATGTTAATGTGAGCATCATTGACTTCCTTATGCATGCCTGTAGGTGGCTCATCGTACATTGACATTTAGTATTCGGAAGAGGCTGATGTGGCCAATTGGCATCGACTGTAGGAATTCCACTACATTTGTTGCACACTTTTCATGAGCACATTATTGTGTTCATTGTGGATGTCATGTTTGCACAAGAAACAGACACTGATTGAAGGGATTTTGTAGCTTTTGTTGCATACTACTTGTATATGTTTGTAGGGAACATATCGCATTCGTAGTTCGTCCACTATTGTTCCTTGTAAGTGGATAGCATGTGCATCTTGCACTTGTGTCCGCCTGTGAATCCCTTGCACTCATACACTTCAACTGTTATTATTCTTATGAGGGCTACATCGAATGTAGTTGTTTGCATATAGGATACTATGTATTTATATCTGCAAATTATCCAGCATTGGTAAAAAAGGGGCTATCTCCTTTACAATCCTCTTGCTTTACTTCTAGGCATACTACATTCATTGTACATAATAGCATAGCAAATCACCCTATTCATTACATGCCTTATTATCATCTTCCTTCAAATAATTCTTTTATGCGTGTTATTGATTACTCATCACATTGCTTAATGGTTCACGACATGGGTGATAATATTATCATGACTATTTCCGGTTGACATTTGCATTTTGATTGGCCTAATCATCATGAACAAATTATTGCATTTGTTAGAGATTTCATATTGTGGATAACAAGCAAGTTATGCCCCAACTTCTTTTCACAAGTCTACAAACTTACTAATGCAGACATTAGGTATTTTATGTTGCTTGTGAGCATATCTAACACTACAAGTTAATTATCATGATTCAAAGGCTCTATGTCATGGCTTTGTGGTTAAGTCATATCTCTCACAAACTTATTATCAGTTGCAAACATGCTGAACTAGAAAGTTATTTGTCCTCAAAGATGATTTACAATATGTGTAATGAGCTTGGAATAGGGGTGTAAGTGAGCCGAGCCGGCTCGTGAGCCAGCTCGAACTCGACTCGTTAACGAGCTCGCGAGCCGAGCTTATCGAGCTCGAGCTCATTAAGGATTAAACGAGCCAGGCTTGATAAGGCAAATACTCGACTCGACTAGACTCGTATACACCCCTAGCTTGGAATTATTATTTATTAATGTTTGCATTCAGATTAGCGTAATGACTTTTGACATTTGTTAAGGGAGTTTCATGATAGCCATATTATCACAATTCTCATTTAATCCTTTTGCTCATACGTGATTTGTATATTTGAGTTCTTTGGCTCATTACAAGCTTTCATTTGTTCATGTGCATTCAGTTTGTGTATTTTATCACTTTAATTTATATACTTAGTTTCGGTTCATTGAAGTTCAATACTTTGCAAGCAGTCCCATGTTGTCCATTTTTATTCAAATAAAGTCTCATGTTAAGTCCAGATTTCGGCAGCTTCCCGATGTCTCCTCCGTTTAAGAGAAAATTTTGGAGTCATAGCCCGCACGTCCTGTCAAGAAAGAGGTACACGATCGGTATCGAAGGACACCATGGCTGGAGTCTTCAATCTCTCTACGCCAAGAAAGGAGTGCATGGAGCTTCGAAGATTCCTATTTAAAAACGCACAATAATTTCCCAGCTGGCACTGAGGTGCATACGGATTCTTAAAATTTTCCTGTTGTGCTAAGAAAAGCGTATATGAAAATTGACTACGTCATCACAAGTATCACGACGAGTTTCCTCCCATCGTGCTAAGAAAAGAGTGTATGGGTGATTGATCGTCGCGCTGCAAGCGTTGAGGGCAGGGTTTTCGAGTTTATAACTTTATACTTAGCGATATATATCGGTGGTGTCAGCATGTAGATCAAGGCAAATTTTTCTCTCTTTTTAATCTCCCTTTTCCTCTTTTTTTACAATTAATTATAATTATCAATAATTAATTATAATTAATGAGAATTAATTATAATCAACTATAATTAATAATAATAAATAACAACTCATTATAATTTAAGATAATTAATTATAATTAGTAATAATTAATTATAATTAGTAATTATTAATTATGATTAATAATATGAAATATAATTAATTAGAATAAATAAAACTTATAATTAATGATAATTAACTATAATTAATAAGAATTAATTATAATTAATTATTATTAAGTGATTGTTATATATAAAAGGTTATAATTAATGATGTTTCATGTTTACTCATAATTAATTACCCATTATATATTGTAATTATTAATAATAATTAACTATAACTAATAGTTAATAATTATAATTTATTATATAATTTAGGGTATTGATATAATATTTAAGTTTTAGCTTTAGGTGTTAAATATGTAATATATGTTATAAAGTGATATGTATATGTTATAAAGTGGTATGTATGTAAAAATCCCAAAATAAAAATAGAAGAAAATTTTACCTCTTACACAGGATTCGGTTGGTGGCAAGCAGGTGAAGTCGGTGGTTTGAGGAGGGAGGAAGAGGGCTCAATGGGTGAAACGGGTAGAGGAGATTTGTGGCTAGGGCAGGAAGGGAGGTCGGCGGCTCTATAGGTTCGAATGGCTCGGAGTGGGGGGAGGTCGGCTAGTTGTAGTGCGGCTAGGTCGACGGGGTATGGAGCAGGGCTCGGTACAGGAAGAGGAAATCGGAGGAGATCGGGCCGGCTGCGTCTTGCGGCTAGGGCAGAGAGGAGATCAAAACGGGCAAAGCTTGGTCGAGTGGAAGATTAGGGTTTAGCGGCTTGGAGGAGGGAATCGGAAGCAGTAGAGGGTTCGGCTGGAGGAAGATCGAGAGCTGCTCTGACAGGGAGGCCGTTTGGCTGCGAGGGATTGAGAGAGGAGAAGGGCGAGCTCTCGTGCGTGGAAGAAGCATAACGCGAGTGTCTCGTCTTCCTTTTATTAAAACGAATGGGAGAAGAATCAAGGCAAGACGGGGACACGAGTTCGGCGCCGTTTGCAGGGAAGGTACTGTAGCAGGCGGCTGTATACGCAGGATCCGCGCAGAGATTTCGGCAGGGTTTGCAGGTAATGATTTTAAAAAATTTATATATTATTTTTCTTTTTCTTTTGGCTGTATCGTGGAAGCCAAAAGAATAATACCAGACATTACTATGTTCCCAATGTCATTACAATGTAGACTTTCTTGTTATAATTTATCAGCTTTTTATTGTTTTTTTATTATAAAACTGCTTTAAGAAGAAATAATAAAATCGTCTCAAAGTAAGCCTTAGTCACGAACAATTATTACGTCCTCCGATCGGACGTAGAGGAACATCCGGTCGGAGGCCAAATCGCGCCAAAAAACGAGAAATTCCGAGTAAATACCGAGCAATACCAAACAATAACGAGGAATACCATCACGTGAAGACCCAATACTGAGTTATACTGAGCTATACCGAGCTATACCGAGTTGGCTTTATCAAATAAACCTAGCAATACCGAGCAAATACCGAGTTTTTGACGGAATTTTACCTCCGATCGAAAGTTCCTCTACGTCCTTACACCGGACCTAATAAAAGTTCCTTAGTCACAGGTTGACAAAGAAAAGTATTTTGTAGGATTTACTCTACTTGAGGATAAATATGAGACCGACAAAATTTAGATGTTGTGCGTATTGGAATAACTTCTTAGATGATGTATTCAACATTTTGATGGACATAATTTGAAAGTAATGACGAGCTTAAGAAAAATATTGTAGAGACAGACATTTGGAGCTCCCGTAAGTGGCTAATGGTAAAATGTTAAAGCCAAAATACAAAAATTCTTTCATGTTAGATTTAAAGATAACAATGTTTAAATGAGTCTAATTATTGAAAATGCTACATGGTTACATCTAATTATTTCATGTTATTTTTATATCTAATACTTAAAATATTAATATTACATGTCTACCTCTCATATAACAAATATAGGTGTATAGAATGAAATATTAAAATTTATAGGGTAGTATGAGTGGTTGGAATGAAATATAAGAGTGATATATTTGATATTAAAATTGTATATGAGTGATTTGCATGAAATATTAATGTTTTTGAATATTAGATATGTAAATAGTATGAAATAAATTGTTATGTATGTAAACCCCCTAAATTTAGATGTATTGATATGTAATCTAAATAATTATTCATAATAAAGAGTTACAATTGCCATAATTTTATGGAGTGTTTGATGACTACGATATCTAATTCATTACTATATACAATATTAACCTATTAATTGAACTTAGTATTCTCTTTTAAATAAACAAGCCCTAATGAGTAGTGAGCTGAATATCCCAATAATTTTGTGCAAATAGGAGATATAATTTTCTCCAAGTTTCTTCGAATAAACATCCACCGAGGACAGGAGAGTTGGTGATCATATTCAATATTCATGGATGTATCCATTTGAGAGATAAGTAAGATATATTCAATAATTTATATTAAATTTATTTATATTTAGGTCATATTAATATGCTTCAAATATAGTTTATATTTAAATAAGATTAAAATATCAATAAGGAATAAAGCACATCCAAATGATTCCAATATGTGAAGCATATCTATCATAGAACACACCACATTTCTGTTCTTATTACTTCATACTGTATATATATATATATATATATATATGAAGTTAAAACATAAAAGTTGGGCGTAATGTAGATGTAGCTATAGGACAAATAAGTCAAAAAAAAAAGGACAAATAAGTCCATCATTATTATTAAATTTTCACATTTGAGGTAAGGAATCAAGAAAATACATGCTCAAATATCCAATTGATAAATAGATTAAGGAAACTGCATTGCATATTATCCTAAATTGCCTAGAAGTTGAACATTTCGGCCTCGTTTGATCAGGCTTTTTTTCTCCGTTTCCGTTTGAATACGCCAAAATCAATTAGTATTTACTGTTTGGAATCAAAGCTTAACAATAATTCCTTTTTAATAAACATCGTTTTTTCGGCGGTTACAAAATTCTTTTCGTATCTGCTTCTTCGGTCGCAAAACGGAGTTTCGGAAGCGAATTCTCTTATATAATAAAATCTCAAAAGCAGAACTCCTAAACAAACAATTTAAAATTATTTTCAAGTATTAATAAGCACTTTTAAAAATATTAGTCAAACATATCTCATTATTGAAACTCCATTTTATTGAACGGCCTTTTTCTTAACATTCTTTTCTAAAACTCTTTTTTATGTAAGCATAAACCGAATCAAACGAAGCCTTCATAGAGGAAGCTCCCCTATAAAGTTGTAATTGTGAATTATTTACCTATTTCTTAGCTTTTTACAAAATCCATCGAAGCGCAAGAATTCTTTGCAAATACCTCACATTAGTTTGATATATCATCAAAAAATTATCTTTCCAAATTAATTTCAGAGTCATCCAAACTTTGATTTCAGCAAACTTATAGTTGAACTGAACATCTCGAAAAGACAAATCCTATGACACCAAATTCGATCAAATATAAGCCCAAATGAGTTCAAATCGAGGGCTCGAAGCATTTTAAGAAGGTTCAAAGCATAATTTGGAGTTTGGACAACTAAATAATTTTCAAATGTAACATGCTTATTATCGAATTGAGCGACTCATTGAGACGAATCTGACGAGCCCAAAATCGCTGAAATTCGACATCATTAACCCACTCAAATGCTCAATAAATGATGTATAATCAAATGAATCAATATCAGTCATCCATCCAAAACACTTCGAAGATGTCCTTGATCTTCTTCTAATGTACTAGCCATGCCACTTCCATAAAACTATAAACAAACCACTATCGGACCAACGCCAGAACCCCAGCCTTTGTCGAACTTCTGCTTGACCACCAGTTGTTGCCGGACATTTTCCCGACCATCGACCGTCGTCGGACTTCTACCTAGCCACCGGCCATCGCTGAACTTCTGCTCAGCCATCGACTATCATCAGACTTCTATCCTACCATTAACTGATATCGGACTTTCGTCCGGCCGCCAACCAACGTCAGACTTTCTCCTGGATGCCAACTATCACCTGATTTTTGCCAGACTGCCGACTGACGCCAGAGTTTTGTCTTGCCACCGATTGAAGCTGGACCTCCGCCCAACTCTTCATATTATTGTAATTTCACTGTCTTCGAATTAAAAGATGGATCAAGCAATATAATTTATTCAAATACTAGTGGAATCATTTCAACTAGCCGTGACCCGTGATTTTTCTCTTTTTAATGATTTTCCACGTAAAAAATCTTGTGTTTTTGAATTTCCTATTTGTGTGATGTATATCCATACAACACAAACGAAAAATTCTAACTCTAATCGCATCATATATTTTAGCCCGCAATAAGTATCATAAAAAAACAATTGATGACGAGTTTCATGTTATTATAGTCATATACATGTTTTAAAAAACTATTTTTGATAATTTAAAAAATTAGAATTAAATTATAAATTTTCTTGATTTCTCTCAAACTGTGGATTCCTTATCCCAAAAATTTAATTGAAAAATAGAAAATTGAATGATATAGCATGAGGACCAATGAGATCAGTGAGAATATGGTCTAATGTTATACATGTTGCTCATCAAGAAGATCAAATATCAGAATTTAGGTAACCCACCATTGATGTTAACTCACTCCATAGCTTGAATGATAGTAATATTCACTAGAAAGAAGTAGATAGATTCACTAAAGAAAATATTGACAATGAATTAGATAATAAGCAAAGTGTAAATTTAAGTGATATTGATTCAAATGATCATTATGAATGAAATATATGTATTCTATTATATTTTTCACATTTTGTTATATACTATTTTTAAATTGATAATTTTTTTTTTATAAATGCATATGACATCGATGATGAACCTCCTCATAGGGCAATCACATATATATTCGGTCAGTGAAAGACGCTCATCAAATACAAAATTAGAAAATACTTATATATTCGATCAGTGGTTTGTCTCACCTGTGCATCATATCCACTAATATTCATAAGCAAGGCTAGCGATTGTTATGGACATATAAGTGTGTCGAGGCTAATTTATGTAGTGCTTGGGGAAGCCTTGATTATGTAAAAAAATTGAAGCAAAATAAGTAAAATTTAGCATCTTACTATAGGGATATGGGGTGCTTCATTCATACAAACGACTACGGTCGTCTCAATGAGCATAATATATATAGGAGTGATTCTAATGATTCATAAATGCTTGCAAGACTATCTAATAACTCTAAAGAAATTGGTGGTCCTAAGCTCCCTCATTTAGAAGATGAAAGTAAGAGTGAAGCTTCCATTAAGTGGAAGGAGTCTTCTAAAATTAAGAGGCAGAGAGAGTTCATAAGATTCAACTTCCAAGTAGGAAAGCTCTCCCACTAATATGGATGGCATCAAGCTTTATCTAGTGTTTATTTATACATGTGCTTTCTTTTACCTAATGAATATAAGGAAACAAATGAAATTCACATTAAAGTTTTAGTTGGGATGGCTTTCTTACTGCTTCTTTAAACAGCTTTTTAGTATTAAAATTTTAATTTTTGAACTAGAAAGTTGCTTTAAGAACTAGTAAGAAAGTCATCTCAAATAAAGCCTAAGTATAAACAAACAAATCACAAATAATTGATGCCACATGCATTCAATGAAAAAGCATAAATGATGATGCATATTAAAATTTTATATTAGAAAATTGCTTTAAGAAGCAGTAATAAAGTTATCCCAAATAAAACCTTAGTTATATAATAATTTTGAATCTCATATAATTGGTCTACTTAAATGTAGTGATGTTACACATTTAGGCTATGTTTGGGACGGTTTTCTTACTGCTTCTAAAAGTAGCTTTTTAGTGAAAACTAAAATTTTTACACTAGAAAGCTGCTTTTAGAAGCAGTAAGAAAGCCGTCCCAAACGAAGTCTTCGTTATATACATTTGAATGGATTCACCATTAATAGTTATAGGTTTCATAATATAAATAAAACTAATGGAGAACCATAGGCCAGTGGAAGTTGTTTATTCGAAATTTATTGGAACCTTTTTAAAACATGCTCGAACTATGCTCAAATTTGTTGAAACAAGATTCAAAATCCTTTGATTTTATTCTCCTTATTTATTTAGAAATAATCTTTGAGATATATTTTTCTAAAAAAAATTAAACTAACAAACAAGGATATTTTGGCAAATTATGATCATTATGAGGTATGTTAAATTAAAATTTTATTATAAGATTTAGAAAAATAAATTTAACAAAATGTTTTATATTAATAATATTTCAAACTTTGTTAAAAGAAATTAATATCACAATTATTAATATATATAATTATTTTAAATGAAACGCTGCCTGTTATCTTCTTCGTAGCAAAAGCGGAAGGACGCGCTTGCTGACCTTCCGCTTTTTGAAACGGGTTAACTGCCTCCACCTCGAGCCCATCATCATATTCCAGTACTCTCATTTCTTCCCTCGCACTCGCAGGATTACGATTGCTGTTCTTGAAGCTCTGGCAGGAAGAAAATGTCTCGGCGTGGAGACGGCCGCGGTGGCTTCTATGGAGAGAGATATCAACATCCACCTGCTTCCGGCGAGCGCGGAGGGAGAAACATAGGTCGCAGCGGCAACAGAGGCCGCGTCGTCGGTGAAACTCGCAGCCGCGGTCAACGATTCGGAATGGGCGGTGCAATGCCGCCCCAGCAGGAGAGACCGACCCCGTCGTCGTCGTCCTCTGCCTCGGGCTTGTCTTCTCTCAGTAAGGCTTTCGAGGAGAGCGTTCAGATCCACAATGGGATATCGGAGAATGGAACGGCTGAGTTTCCTGCACCCACCGCGGCTTCGTCTGTGGATTCTGCTATTTCGTCAGCTGAGACGGCTACAGAGGCCGTGGTTCCACTCGGTTCCAGTACAAGTGTTGTGCATCCACTTCGTCCAGGTTTTGGATCCGTGGGAAGGAAAATAATGATTCGTGTGAATCATTTTCTTGTGGACGTTGAAGATAAAAATATTTTTCAATATTCAGTGAGTACTGAGTACCCTTCTAAAAAGCGATCGTTTATCTTCCGGTTTTGTTTTGTTTTGTTTTTATTTTTATTTTTATTTTTGTTTTTGGCTTATTTATGTCGTAGCACTCTTTTGAATTTTTTATGTCGTTGTTTGCCGGGATATTGCTCGTTTCATTATTCTGCCACTTGCTGTGGGTTTTCATCTTTTTTAACCCGATGGGGATTTGAAATTTTGAATCCTCGTCTTCTGGAATGGTGTGAGCAAACGACTTTCTATTTTTTCCAATCTTTTCCTTCAGGGGATGTTTGGTATAGGATTTGAAACAGGATTTACGGTAAATCCTGCCAAAGAGAAAAAATGGATATCTTAAATCTCACTGTGAATTAAATCCTCCGTTTCCTACTTTTTGCTGTAAATCCCGTCGTCGTGGATTTAGTACGGTTCGGCGGATTACGGGATTTGGCCGAAGAAGCGCGCGAAAGGGTAGAAAGATGGTTACCGTCACAGCGAGCGAGCTCCCGTTGTCGTGGAAGGAGGCGGAGGAAGAACGTTGTCTATCTGTCGTCGTGACTTCCTATCACACAGAAAAAGGGAACGTTGGCAAAGGAGGCTCGAAGCTCTACCTCACGGTACATGCGAAAGTCCAAACGAAAAAGAAGAGGAAAAGCAAACCTTAGATAGGCCTAACGAGAAAAATAATTATTAATTATAAGAATAATTAAATAGTAAGTAATGAAATACTAAATAATAATTGAATAATTAATTAAATAATTATCAATTTAATTAGTTAGTAATAGAATACTTAAATAATTGATTAGACAGTTAATACTATATTTAATTAATAGGTCACAAAAAATCGCTTTGATCAAGCACAAATTTCGATGCATATTTTAGTTGACAATTTTTAAAATTAGATGCGAGACCATCCTAACTCCTATTTCAACAAATTTATAGTGAAATTGAACGTCTTAGTAAGATGAATCCAATGACACCAAAATCGGTCCAATTCGAGCCCAAATGAGCTCAAATCAAGGGACCAAAGCATAATTAAAAGGTTCAAAGCATAAATTGGATGATCAAATGATATCTAAATGTGACATGCTTTTAGTAGAATCTAACGGCTCGATGAGACGATTCCATGAGACTAAGTCTGCTTAATTATGACATCATTAACACACTTCAATGATTTATAATTGACTTAATTATGACATCATTAACATACTTCAATGATTCATAATCGAGTGAATCAGTATGGGCGTTCGATGGACCACTTCGAAATTTATCTTGGATCTTCTCCATATTTATGGAGCATGTCATTCAAAATCTATAAATTGACATCCGCTTCTCAAATGAAAGGGGGCTTGGACCTTTGTTGGCTTAAACCTTAGGCTGAAGACTAAAGAGAAATTTGAGGCTTGAAGAAGCCCAAGGCTCCAGGCCAGCACCACCGCCAATGAATCCTCAATACCAGTCCACTTCTGCTCGATCATTGCGATTGAACATCCATCTGACAGCCATCGCTGGGCCTTCTTCTAACCTCCGTTACTCGTCGACTACAATCGGTCCCTCCAACCTTGGTCGCCCGTTGACTACGATCCCTCCGACCTCCGTCACTCGTCAATTACGATCCCTCCGACCAACGTCTCCTTCCAACTATGATTCCTCCGACCAAAGTTACCCTCCAATACGGTCCCTCCGACCACCATCTCTCACCGACTATGGTCCCTTCGACTAATGTCTCCCGATGACTACTATCCTTCAGATCAACATCACCTGCAGGCTACGGCCCCTCCGACTAGCGTCGCCTATCAGCTATGGTCCATTCGGCCTCCATCACCTCAGGCTACGGCCCATTCGGCTACCATCCTTTTGACCATGGTCATCCACCGACAACAGTCTCCTCTATCTCAGTCACCCGACTATGGCACCTCCGATCTCCGTCGCCTGAGTAAAATCCTACCGACCAAACGAGAAGGCCAACATTTTCTTATCTCTAGATTCTTCCGACTCCAACTATGTAATGTGCTCTAAATGATGTATATTTTCTACATTGAGCCAAGGCTTTCTCTCGAGGGAGGGCATCATTCATAATTAACTATAAACACTTGTAGAATCATTTTAACTGGACAAAATTTCGTGGGTTTTCCCCTTTTTAGGATTTTTCACGTAAAAATCTTGGTCTCTTCTGACTCTTGAACCCCTATCTCTCTTATGTGTCAGTGTGCTAGATCTTCGTATAAGGTTTGGACGCTAAATTCTATACCTTTCAACCGCCGTGAATGTTCTAGGATGCAACATTAATAATTAAAAAATATTTAAATAATGCTTAAATAATTAATTAAATTATTTAATAATTAAACTAGCTTTTAATAATATTATTTATAATTGTAATTTGTTGGTGATAGTTAAAATTAAAATTATAAGTAATCATTATTTAAAATTCAAATTAAATTTAAAATATAAACTAAATTTGAATTTTTAACGAACTGATCGTCTTAAATTATGGATTACGTTGCCAAATAATTTCATATAATTTATCAGAATTTAACGGTTATCTTAAATAGGTTTCAAAATTTAACACATCAGTATTTACTGAATCCTGATTGAGTAAATCCAATTAAAGTTAAATCCTACTTGTTGCCAAATAGCATCTCGGGTTTAGCTGCAACCCATAATAGATAGGTTTTTTGCCCATAAGTAGGACATGTTAAATCAGATTTCTGTAATCCTGTTAACATTGCAATGCTGAGTAAATATTAGGAGATTAACTTAAGCTAAATAGAGATATACTTTGGATTTATAAACTATTATGATCGATGACGCCACGGCCTTGTGATATTGCGTTATTAGCAGATGTAAGTTGTTTGGTATGAAGCTATAAGTGATTATAATTTCATCAATGCCATGGATTTTTTTTTTTTTGGGTTACATTTAGATGCTGGTCAAATTTCTGATATCTATCTAGTTGCAAAATTAAAGGGCAAGCGAAATAAAGATCACAATTTGCATTGATAGTCATAGATGGCATTGTGTTGTTTATGTAAGATAATATTGATCCAATTGCATTGGATTTTGTAGATAAGATAGTTATCTGAATAATACAATCATGAAAATATTGGAGATACAATTGTTGTCCTAAGATAGGACTGTGCTTCACAAAGGGGTGCTTATGCCTGATCCCATATCAATCTTTATTTGCTTAGCACCAACTCTCACACATTAAAGGGTTCACTATCAAAAAGATGAACCATCCTATACTTTCTATAGAATAATTAGATTTAAACTCTTTATGTGGAGTTGTTGAATGAAACGATGCATCTAAATCTAAGATTTAGCATGCACTGTGCTTCACAAAGGTGTGCTTATTTTAGTAATTAATATGATGTATGGGCTCTTGGGAGTGCTTCAACTGTAGGGCTTTGCAATTAATATGGACATTTATTAGGCAATATGATGCACCAAAGTAATGTCGGAGGTTCGCTCAAAAAGGCACATCTTAAGAAGATTTTTAGATGTAGTAGGTACATATTCTAATTATTTTTTAGGACGTTACGTCGTTACCCAAGAGTCTTTGTTTGCCTAACGATGTTGAATACTCCCTTAATTATCTTGAGTTTTTTGCATTACTTGAAAGTATGTTTGGGGAATGATAGTTTTTGTTTTTATATAAGGGTTCTCTTGGATCTTGAGGATTTTTTTTGGGTCTTGATTCTTGACATATTTTGTCACTTTCATTTAAATTAAAAAAAAAAAAACCTTACCAAGGGGACTTCTAACAATTTCGTCATATTATTTTGTGTATGAAGATGGAGGATAAGTAGGTGCATTTACTTGTTTTTCCATTGTTTTTATTTCCCTGATGATGGATGTTGTAAAATGAAATGTGTAGCTCTTTATTTTAAGTTCTATGCAGGCTGCCTAATTTTCATATATATATATATAATGCCATATTATATTTCTGATTGTGTTGGCTTAAGCATTAAGCCTTTTTTTTTTTCTAACTTGAACAAAGTTTATTTTAAATTTTGCGATGTTTGCTCTTGATGTTATTTTCTTACATGTCTTCAGGTTAAAATAGAACCGGAAGTAAAATCAAGGGCTTTTGGAAGAATGGTAATGAAGAAATTGATTGATGATTTTGGTGAATTGCATCTTGGTCAGCTTAAGCTGGTTTATGATGGAAGAAATATTTTTTACACTGCGGGGCAGCTGCCATTCACTTCAAAGGATTTTGAGTTGACTGTGATAGAAAGGAGAAGGTATGTCTGCAAGGTGATCCTTATAAAAGACTTCAAGCATTACTGATATTAATATATTTTCATGTTTACCTTTGCAGTCGTAAGAAAACGTACACAGTTTCCATTGAATTCACTAAAGGTTTTGATTTGCACCCTCTAAAGCAGTTTCTGAAGGGGAGGCAGAGGGACTGCCCTCATGAAACCATACAAGCACTTGATGTGGTTTTGAGGGAGTTTCCTTCAGAAAAGTAGTTGCATCTCATCCTTTTTTTGTCATAAACATTATTAGATTTCTTTTCTTTTCCCTTAATTTTTTCTCTGATAATTTTCAGCTATGTCTCTGTCTCGAGATCATTTTTCTCTCCAAAATTTGGCAATAAGGAGGCAATTGGTGGCGGTTTGGAATGCTGGCGAGGTTATTATCAGAGCCTTCGACCAACACAGATAGGACTATCTTTGAACCTCGGTATCTCATTTATTATGCGTTTTCACCATCTTCAGTTTGATTTTCTCAAATTGTCCTCAGGTGTTCTTGTTTCCCTTTCCTAACTTCTGTTGTTTTTTTAATCCTGTAGATATTTCGGCAACATCTTTTTTTAAACCTGTGAAACTAATGGATTTTGTATCAGAATCTCTTGAGCTCAAGCCGCTTCCTAAGGTTTTTTCAGAGCATCTTCGTATACAGGTATCAATTTTTTCCCCTTCCATGCACTAGTCACATATGTTGCTTTTACTGCAAGCTTGCATATGAAGGAGAAGCAGAATAACTTCTTTTTTTTTTCCTTTTGCGGGAGTCAAACAGGTTCAATGAAATAATCCAGTATATTTTCAGTCACTTGTATAATTTCCTTATAAATATTAAATAGACTGGTTCATTTTTCTATAATTATTTTATTATTCTCCCTGAAATTTATAGGCGAATAAGATCTTAAAAGGAGTTCGTGTGGAAACAACGCATAATTCAAAGCCATCTAGATGTTATAAAATCACTGGGCTAACATCTCAGCCAGCAAACAAATTGCTGTATGCTCGTTGGCGTAGTTCATTTTAGTTTTTTCTTTGAGCTCTTTTCATAAGCTTGTTCGATTATTGCAATGTCTTGATATCTATATTATATTTTTATTTGCTGTTTCCCCCTACAATTTTAGGTTTTCGGTCGATGGTCAAGCAGATACAATATCTGTTGCTCAATACTTCAAAGATAGATACAAGTACAATCTCCTATATGCTTCATATCCATGTGTGCAAGCAGGAAACAGCAAGAAGCCAGTGTATCTACCGATGGAGGTAAGCTTAGAAATGCCTTCTTGGCATTATTTCATATTTACGTGATATGACGTTATGCTGTTAAAAGGCATGGTTTTGTTACAATAGTTATGCAAAATTGTGGAAGGTCAAAGGTACTCTAAAAAGCTCAATGAACAACAAGTGGCAAATATGCTGAGGGCAACTTGTAAGCGCCCAGCAGTCAGGGAGGATGGCATAATGAAGGTCAACATCAATCTATTAAATGTCACATTGTTTATTTTTGTTTCATCTATAGCTAATTTTTAGATTACTTTAGCTACTCAATAATGCTCTATAAAGTAATGAATGTGTTAATATTTTAAATGCTGCTGTAGATATGGAGTCAAAATAGTTACACTGATGATATGCATGCCAAGGAGTTTGGTATCACAGTTGATCGACATCTTCAGTTCGTGGAAGCACGCATTCTTCCTCCCCCTAAGGTTACTAGTTTATTTTGAGGTGTTCTTTATTTGAAGTACTGTCAGTAGTTTTTGTAGTTTATTCTAATTGGTTGATTGTTCAGCTCAAATATCATAATAATGGTCGGGAAAGGACATGCAATCCAAGTCTTGGAAAGTGGAATATGATCGGAAAGGTAACTGCTTTTTGTTGCCATACCTGAAGTAGCTGCAGCCGTTTTCAGTTGCGTTCTAGTTTGAACATTTTTTTTTTCTGCAGCTCTTAATTATGTGGAATTCCTATCCAAATATCACGTTTACCTCCCTAGATAGTGTTGGAGCTATTCTACATAATTTAGGGGATGTTTATGTCAACATTGCTTTGTATAATGTTATATTATCTTAAAATAAAATTGTTGATTTGCTGTTTTATCTCACAATGAGCTAATCTGAATAACATTAGTAGGCATGATTGAGTTAATTTACATTAATGGTCGAGTTGGATGCTATCCATATTATATTAATCTTGATTGCTATAAAAAGAGGAAATAAAACAATATATTTAATCACTATTGATTATTCTAAACAAAAGCACATTCTTTAAGATGACATTAAACTAAAGACCTTAGAAACTGGAGGATGAAAATAATTCCCATGAGGGAGTTAAGGGGAGGGAGGGAGAAGCAACAAACATTAGAAACTTGAAAGAGGTGAGGGTGAATCCTCAAAGGAATGATGTAAAATTTACAAATCTCAGTTCATTATGTAATAACCAAGTAAAAGAAATGCGTATGTATTACATAGATATAATCATGTTTACTAATTACAATCATAAAATTGATGGCTAATATCCATGCTACATCAATTCCCCTCGACTACAAAAAACTTTACTTTGGAGCATTGATTTTTCTAGAAAGAGAATTGTAGGTGTACAATAATATTGCAATGCTAGCCAAATTAATTCCACAGAAGAGAACAACAACAACAATATTCTCACTAGAAATTTGCAAGAGGTTGGACCCTGGTGTATGTTTTTTGTTGATGATAGTCTTCTTGTAGATAAGACTAGAGAGGGAGTTGAAGGTAAATTTGAATTATGGAGGTCAACCTTAGAGTCGAAAGACTTTTGTTTGAGTAAATCTAAAATTCAATAGATGGAGTGTAATTTTAGTAATAATAGATCTAGTGGAGGGATTGTGACTGCGGGCGATCAAGTCATTAATAAGAGCACACATTTTAGATATCTTGGGTTTATTGTTCAGAGAGATGGTGAAATAGATGGGAATATTGTTAGTAGAATTTAAGTTCGATGGTTGAAGTGGAGGAATGCGTCATGTTTGTTATGTGATAGAAAAGTCCCTCTCAAACTTAAAGAAAAATTCTGTGAGATAATAGTTAGACCTACAATGCTTTATGGTGCAGAATGTTGGCCATTAAAAGAGAAGCATAATATTAAGTGTTGCAGAGATGAGGATGCTAAGGTGGATGAGTGGCTTTACTGTTAAGGACAATATATAAAATGAGCATATATGTGAAAAGGTTGGAGTAGCTCCAATGGAAGATAATCTTAAGAGAGAGTTGCCTTAAATGGTTTGGTCGCATAAAATGAAGACCTTCCGATGACCTGCTTAGGAAAATAGATATATAAGATTTGATCTATATTAAGAAAGGTAGAGGTAGACCTAAAAAAGACTTGGTTAGAAAATATTAGAAATGACCTTTCGTTATTAGATTTAGATGAAAATTTGACCCTTAACATGACACAATGAAGAAAAAGGATCCATGTAGCCGACCCCACATAGTGGGATAAAGGCTTTTTGTTGTTGTTGTACAGAAGAGAGACAAATTTAAAATTCATTATAGAGTTGAGGTGATGAATGGGAAATCCATCCCGAAGATGAAAAGTCAAAGAGGATGAACGATAGTAGTTCATTAGAGGTCGTCAACAATATTGTAGTACTAGTAAAATTCATTTCAAAGAGAAGAGAGATTGGAAATTCATCACAAAGTTGAGATGATGAATGAAAATCCATCCCCAAGGAGATATGACGCTGACAAAGATCAATATTCAACAATATTGACAAAAGATTTCATATTTCATTGTTCAGAACATAATTTATTTTAGAAATATATCTTTGAAACATTAAATTTTTGATGCGCAACTAAATGAAATAAATCAAATTGAATCAACTTTTATTTCTTTTAAATAAGGTTAGTGTAAGGGATATTTTAAGCAGATAAATGAGCCCTATGCGCATGTGACTAGCACTATGTGCATGTGACTTTGCTTGTATTAATTTGGGTATGACTTGTTGGCGAAGCTTCATAGAGTGCTAGAATGGGCGTAATTGATGTGATCAATGTATCAATAATTGCAAGTGGTTAAGAGGTTTATGTGCCGTGGGTGTGCAAATAAATGTGATCAAATGTAGGGTGGTGACAACTGAGTGTATTGCATGCTAGGGCATGTGACAGAATTATCACCTGTGATCCAATGAGTGCATGGCGTGCGAGTGTGATGCATCTAAAAAGATTTTGTGACATCAAGTATGAAGAGCATGTGTGGGTGATGAGACAAATACAAGTTTGCAGAAGGACTTGAAAGAGGTTGTTGGGGTGGTGTGTTCAAAGTGGCAAGGCTATGTGAATTGGATAGGAACAATTGCACTTGACTTAGTGGATGCGACTGATATTGGATGATTCAGTGCGGAGGGTTGATTGAGTGGAGTTGTTAGAAGGACAAAGAATGTGTTGTTAGGGTATTCGTGTTGAAGCAATGGTGAATTAGTGATGAGACAACAATTTTGGTAGTTGAGGGGATAGGGGTAGACAATGCTTGGGATTGGAAGGGACATGGAATAGGTTTGGTAATGATACCAAATTGATATAGAGGAGCATAGTTGGAGTTGGCAAAATTCAATATAAGAGTATTAAAGAGGTTGAGAGATGAAGAAATTGAAGAATTAGATGAAAAGAATGTCTCAAGAGGGAGAGAGGCGAGAAAAAGAGAGAGAGATGAAGCAAGAAGTAGACAACCTTAAAGGTGGAATCTCAATTCATAAAAAAATTTAATACATGACTAGAGTCCCTTATATAGACAAAAGTTTAAAATACCTACCTAAATGAATTAAACTATTAAGGAATAAAATAAAGGCTATATTGTCTTTATTATGTAGTGTTGACCTCTATTCAGTTGGATAAGAGAAAACAAAAAAAATGAAATAAATTTTTTTACCAAATCATTGCATACCTGCCCATATCTCTGCTAAATCCTGCACAAATCATATCCTGTCAACTATCGATGCCCAAGTCATATCAGCCGGGGGAGAAATAAAAAAAAAAAGAGCTGAATAACCTATTATATACTCAGCCCCCTCCTTTTGATCGCCTCTCTCCACTACAATCCGTAACTCTCAACTCCCCCCAACTATGAGAACTTTATCCATGCTCTTTCTTCCTCTCCCACAAAGTTTCCACCCACAAAAGCAGCCGCACCCCACGCGATCTCTTCCTCCCAACTCCACTCGAAAGCTCTGCACCTTCCACTCTCTATTTCTTCGTCGTTGCTTCCGATCCACTTGCCGCGATCCATAGGCAAACCAAATCCGAAGCCATCGCCTGTTCTCCTTTCTGTATCCGACATTATCCCTCCCGTCCGAACTCATCCAACCGACCCCTCTCCTCATTCGGCGGAGAGAAAGAGAGAGAGAAAGAGAAACAGGGAGAGAGAGCTTCTTCCCCATACCTTTTCTCCAAACAAAACAGGGAGAGAGAGCTTCTTCCCCATACCTTTTCTCCAAACCGAACTCCTGTACCGACTCCGACTTCACTACCTCGACCGTCCCTCTGCCTTAACACCTATTTGACGCCTCCGACTTCAACCGACCGAAGCCCCCATCCGATTACAACTGAAACCCCTCTCGATTCCTCTTCAGCCAAGCTCTTCACAAGACCGGCCGACCTCCTTATCTGCTGCTCTCCTCTCTACCGCAATCAAGACCCAACCCCACGTCTATGAGGCTGAACTCATACCCACCTCTCCTTGATCCCGATCCACTTAGCCATATCACAGACCCGACACCTTCACTTCTCTTAATCTAGCCGAACCCCAACTCAACCTAGGTAATCATGCTCATTCTCACTTCAGCATTTTGTTATTATTATTATTATTGATAAAAAATGATTTTGTGCTCTCCATCGTCTTCATCAACCATCGCGAAGGTACAATGCTCTCTAAACTTAAAAAATCTGCTTTGGCGCTTGAAACGTGACGAATAATCACCTATGCATGCTTTTCTCTAGCATGGTAGGAGGGAATTTGTCGCGATGCTTGCGACGGGACGGGTAATCACAAAACTCCTTTTTTGACATTAACAGCGCATCGGAAAATCAACTCATGCACGTTTTTTATTAGCGTGGTGTGAAGGGAATCCGGTGCTACGCATACGACGTGGCGGGGGCAAATATATAAAATTGTGCATTTTTGAATCGGTGCCTGAAGACACATGCACGCCTTTCTCTACCGTGGTGGGGATCAAGATTTTACGACAGCGATGTCCTTGTCCGAGGGTACATACCGTGCATGCTTTTCACTAGTGTGGTGGGAGGCATAGTTTTTTGTAGTTTTCTCTTAAATGGGGGAGAAGCCGAGAGGCTGCCAAAATTTCGGGTGAATATATGACTGCACTATGACCTGATTTGGACTCAAACGAACACGAATTAGTGGACTTGAGCATGAACTACAAGGACTTGTATTTGAACATAATTCAAATGATTAATCAAGACCTGAAGCAAACAAAATAAGTTTGAACTTAAACCAGAATTGAATATCAGGTGAACACATTTAAACTCAAGGAAAGACTTGAGTTGGATCATAGGGGACTCGCATAAGACTCAGACTCGAACTTGTGAACCTTTGAACATAATTTGAACATTGATTTGAATATCAATGAATAAGAATTTGGACTTGTACTTGAACATAAAATGATTAATTGGAATACTTGAATTTAATTGAAAAGGACCCGAATCACATGAGCTTAATTTGAGCATGAAATGAGCATAGGCTTGTGGATTTCAACATAGCTTGAAACAACATATTTTCAAGTAAGGATCAAATGGAGAAATGCAATAGTATGCTCATGCTTAATAATACAAAGTCTTCAATGAGCATTAAAGAATCCTCATTTCAATTGAGAAGTCAATTCATCATGCATGGCTCAATCATCTTCATATGACATCAAAGGATTTGTCACATTCAAATTGGACAATCTACGAGCAATAATATAAAAAATTTTAAATGAAAATCATGAGACTGGTCAAGGCACGATCATCAATGAAGTAAAATATTATGAAAGTCATGAGTTACTTTGACTAGTGCAAGTAACAATGTGCTTACAAGTGACTATAAGGAGATTGTAAACTATAATAGTTCACTAGCCAACATGCATGAAATGGTTAGTCATGAATGTAGCAGTGCTTCTGCAATCAACAATAATAGAGATACTACAAAGATGGCATGTCCTTCATGAATACAGATATACATATATTATGTTATTTGCAAGTTGATGCAATCATAATTTTTGTATTTTAATTTTCTAATATTGAACATTAGTATTTTATTTAGTTTTTATATATTTTTAGCTATCCAATGATGGAAGGCATCCAATGATCATGGTAGGTTGTGCTTGGACTTTGGTAGACCTTTGGTATGCTAGCTTGATTGGTCCTTTGGGCTGCTGCTGGTTCTCGGGTTGGCTCATGGTTCTCGGTTTGAGCTTATGTTGATGTTGGGAGGTGTGGTTTATTGGAGTTGAGCTGTTCTCTCTAAGATGCTAGCTCATTAATGTTGAGCTGAAGTTTAGTTCATTTATTGGGAGATTTATTAAACTATCTAGCTCATTAATCTAAAAAGGTATGCTCTTAAGTCTTGGATTCATTTTGGAGTGGTCTTGCCTCTTCTCCTCCCATTGTCTATTTGTTTTCTTGTGCTGGCTGTTTTCCCATGCCTTGTCCCTTAGATTCTGTGGCTGGCTGTTGGTTTCTTGTGCTGGGTGGTTTTCCCGTGCCTTTGCCCATTTGGTTCTTGCGGCTGGTTGCTTGGTTTTGCGGCAGGCTGCTCTGTTCCGTGGCTTTTTTGCTTGGTTCCTGTGGGCTTCCTATTGGACCGGGTTTACCGGTCCCGCCTGGACCCGTGCGGGTCTACAGGCGGAAGAGGGGGGCGAGCATCCGGCTGGACCAAGAGGGACCCCCCACTTAAGTCGGGGTATTTTGGGGATGGGAGGGGATTTTTTGAAAGGTATGAAGGGAGCATTAGGGTTTAGTTTTGGGTATTATGAAAAGTGTATTCTCTTTCTAGTTTTCTTCCTCTAGTCTTCTCTTGTGCTTTTCTAGGGTTTTCTTGTGGGAGATCTTGTCCTTCTCGAAGTGGACAAACTTATCTTGTTTTTCTCTTGGCTTGCTAATGCAAAGGTTCTCATTTTTCTTATCTACTCTTGTTTGTGATTACTTACTCATTTGGTGTTGGTGGAGAAAGTTCACTCTCTTGGAGGGGAAATTAGGGCAAACCCTAATTTGTGAAACCTAAGACGTACCAAGTTGGTATCAGAGCTCTTGATCCTAGACGGCATGGCGTCAAAGAAAGTGGAAGTTTTGGAGGGAGAGATGGGCCAATTGAAAGAGGAGGTGAGTGAGAAACTTTCGTCGATGGAGTGAAAATTTTCATCCCTAGAGGAGAGATTTGGGGGAATGGAAGAGATGATCCGGAAATTGCTAGAAGCTCAAGTTGTTCCATCAAACCCTAAGGAAAAAGGGAAATCTCCGGTGACGAACCAAAACCCTAACCCTAATTTTCCAATTAGGGAAGGAGTAAATCAGAGTGAATATGGCATGTAAGGGCAATGGCCAAGGGAAGGAGGAGAAGGGTCTGGAGTAGGTGGCCCTTGAGGAATGATCGGTGGTCAAGGGGGCAGGCCATACATGGGCTCGGTGGGCCCCCACGGCACACGCGAAGGGTGGCCGAATCAGATGGGGGGGTTTCCGGAAGGAAATCGTGCCACGTGGGAGCAGGGAGGAAGAAGGGAAGACTATGGCATGGGCTATGGAGAGCCAAGAGAACCACCATGGAGGGGGTTTCAAAATCCTTACCCGGTGGAGAGGAGGGGAAGACCACAAGGGGAGGGATTTACTCACGGGACATGGGGAGATGGAAGAACCTTCCATCGAGCTGACAACCGCATGAGGAAGTTGAAGATTCCTATTTTTGAAGGGGAGGATGCTTACGGATGGATCTACAAGGTGGAGGGCTATTTTGCAGTGAATGGTGTCATCGAAGAGGTGAAGTTGATGGCGATTCCGATATGTTTGGAAGGGAAGGCATTGGCCTAGTTTCAATAGCTAGAAGGGAGACAACACGTTAGGAGTTGGGAGGAGTTCAAAGACCTCCTACTTCATAGATTCAGGGTGTCCAGCGAGGGTACACACTATGAGCAGTTGGTGGCTCTAGTGCAGGAGGGCACAGTGGCAGAGTATAGAGAGCACTTTGAACTACTGTCAGGCAGATTGAGAGGGATTCCAGATGACCTT
>NW_021319091.1:786874-802878 GCF_001605985.2 Dendrobium catenatum
TTAGCTAGCAGAAGGAGTGAAAAGCTCTCTCCACGATACTATGGGCCTTTCGAGATCGAAAGGAAAGTTGGGATGGTGGCCTACCGTCTCAAGTTACCTCCTCATTCCTCCATCCACCCTGTATACCACGCATCGCTATTGAAGAAGAGCATAGGGGATCATATTATGGCCATTCTTACTATACCCCAGGGCCTCACAGAAGATATGCAATTCTTACTAGAGCCACTACATGTGAAGGAAGTGAGGAAGAATGATCAAGGCAAAAGGGAGATTCTCATCGAGTGGAAGGACTTACCGACACATGAGGCTACTTGGGAGATATACGAAACCATGCAGACGCAGTTTCCAGACTTCAACCTTGAGGACAAGGTTGATCTTCTATAGGGCGGTATTGTTAGACCAGGTTTACCGGTCCCGCCTGGACCCGTGCGGGTCTACAGGCGGAAGAGGGGGGCGGGCATCCGGTTGGACCAAGAGGGGGACCTCCCACTTAAGTGGGGGTATTTTGGGGATGGGAGGGGATTTTTTGAAAGGGTATAAAGGGAGTCATTAGGGTTTAGTTTTGGGTATTATGAAAAGTGTATTCTCTTTCTAGTTTTCTTCCTCTAGTCTTCTCTTGTGCTTTTCTAGGGTTTTCTTGTGGGAGATCTTGTCCTTCTCGAAGTGGACAAACTTATCTTATTTTTCTCTTGGCTTGCTAATGCAAAGGTTCTCATTTTTCTTCTCTACCCTTTTGTGATTGTTTTCTCATTTGGTTTTGGTGGAGAAATTTCACTCTTTTGAAGGGAAATTAGGGCAAACCCTAATTTGTGAAACCTAAGACGTACCACTTCCTTCTCTGTTTTGCTGCACCGTTTGGGGACTGAGGTTATGTGGTTGTTGGCCTTTCATTTCCCTAAATCTAATTGGTTTAGTTGGAGGTGCTATGGCTGTTTGGTTCCCCTCTCTTGTCTATATGTAGAAGATGATTTTTGAGGGGAAAGGTTATTGAAAATTGTTGAGCATAGTCTCTTTAAAAACCCGAGGGTTTTCTTCTTCTTGGAAAATCTTGAGAGCTTTGTCCACTTCTTTCCTCTATTTTGTCTGGACTTCTTACCTCTTTCTTCTCTACGAAAGTTCCACTCCATTTGTATCCTTCTTCTTGAGCTTTGGAGGTGTTTGTTGGCTGATTTGGGAGCATTTGTTGGAGGAGTTTGGTTGGACGTTTGGACCTTCTTGTTATGGTGGACCATCGGTTTGCTAGCATTAAGCACATACTTTACTTAGCCTACGTTTCGATACATGTGAGGAAACTATTATGTCGGTTGTTCTAAGGATAGCATCTTTTTATATTTCTTTTGTTTATTTTGATCTCTCTTCTCGTTTTTTCCGTCGGTTTTTGATGTTATAGATGATTGCTACTATTTGAATCGAGTTTGGATATAATTTTTCCCATTATTCTCCTTGTTTGGCTTTTCTAACTAGTGTGCTTGCATCACAAGTAATGATGCATAACTCTTAACCATCCTTCAGCAGAGCCCAACTTAACCATGCTAGTAAAATGGGTAGAGATGATTGTATCATAGGATTTCAAGCAAATATGTTCATCCTCTACAAGCAATAGTGGTGCAAAGAATGACATGATGAATACAACAACTACTTGTCAATCTACAGACATGGAAGAATTTGCAAGGAATGTCATACGTCCGATAACCGGTGTTAACTTACAAAGGAGTAATTACAAGGGCTCTGGATGATTGAAATTTCTACACCTCACTCATAAGCAATAATCAACATGAATAAATATTTTGATCACAAGTGATGTTGCCAACTCACCATCCTACATATGAATGGTATGAATTCTACAGTGCCTACACTAATAAGCTCGTAAGTTTATAAGGAGAACTTGAATCATCAACGGAAAAGGATCCTGTTGAATGTGTCTTGAATCATAAGAAAGTCCTCTACAAATTTGTTGATGATACGATAGTCCCCACGAGCATTGAAAAGCTGCATATGATAAGTACAAGGGGTTGATGACAAAAGTGATAATGCCCTATGGGCAAACATCGAAGCATTACGACAAGCATAGGACTCCTACGAGCTACTATAAAAGATTCCTATACACCCAATGTACCACTCATGAGCAAAATGCAATATGATTAAGCCGAATGTAAATGCATATGAGTTGTCGTAGGAGACTCGTCAAATGTCCAAAATACCCCTGCACATACACTGTAATATGTATGCATATAGGTACACTAAAGGGGTAAATACAATTACGACCCACATGGGCCTCGGCGAGCGTGGTATAAGTTTACACATGACGTCTAGGGATATTGAACGAGTCTACAAATTTGAACCCGATCCTTCTAAGTAGGTAAAAAAGAATCGACAAGGTTTAATTATAAAATGCCCTCAAACACCCAAATGGGCCCCAACGAGTGTGTTACTGGTACACACGTGACGTCTAGGGATGTTGCGCTAGTTAATAAGTGAATTCCAATTCGAACCTGATCATTCTATGTGGATTAATAGGAGTCGATAGGGTTCGAACCTGATCATTCTATGTGGATTAATAGGAGTCGATAGGGTTCGAACCATCGAACAAATATACGGTTGTGATGACTAGTATATTTGTCCTAATAAGGCCTATAACAATATGAATTCACTAATAAAGACACAAAGCCTATGAAACCTGATCCCCTATCGACAAGTTAATAGGGTCGACAAGGTTCAAGCTTAAAATGGAAATAATCCCAAACACCTCGATGATGGCTGTGTTGAACGCAAATCTCAACCGGAGGGGTCCATTCCAAGTAATCCAAAACTCCACAAAGCTCAAAATCCAAAAATCCCAGAAAATCATCCACTCCAAAATATTTAAAATTGAAATAAATCCATAAACTACTTAAAGTAAAATTCATTTATTCTCCGCAATAGTTTGTCGGGTTGGATAAATTAGTAAATTACTTCAGCTCACAAAGAGCTAATGCTTAGTCGAAAATATCACTAGGATTCATTCTAAAATAATCTCATGCTAGTAAGGACGTGGTATGTGTCCTCTAACTGGTCGTTTTGCCGCCAAATGACACCGCAGGATAAACAATTATGACCTAGGACCCTTTGAATCGAATGATTTTGCCGCCAAATGGCACCACGAAATACCGATTATGGCTAGAGTCTATATGTTCTTTAATGGTATCAAATCCTTGAGATATGAATCAATAGGATATGATCGATAGGGTACAAAGCTCTCTGTTAGTTAAGGTGGATTCAAATTTATCCTCTTAGATAAACATTCAACCTAGGTCTACAAGGTCCCCTTGGCGAAGCAACTCATGACTGCCGACAAGGATCCTTCTTTCAGGTTGGGTCGAATACCTCCTCTGACTAAGTAGACCAGGGACCATGATGATGCAGGATGACGCAACTATGGGATCTGATCGGGTCTATCATTCATTCCCCCACTATCCGCTTTAAGTGTAAGATGGTGAAAATTTTTATTTTAAATATCAAACCTACAAACTCTTTAATTCCCAACCATTTTCTAATATACCTATACCCATGCTGCTACTATATGCCAAATACACGTATTTAACGTATCTGATTGACGACTAGCCTTAATCAAAAGTTCTCTCTCGTTATCGGGAGGGGTAATTAACTATATGGGCTTGCGCTTATAGGAAACTAGAACTCAGATCATAAAGTCCTCACAAAATGAGGGCGTAATCTTTGGGTAGTGTCTTATCTACAAACCCATCTGTCTTCCAAAATTTACCTCGGAACTTAATCCGTTAAAACTCCCCCAAAAAAGAAAAAGCAAACAGTCCGGCGGAGGCCGGGGCCCAAATTTCGGAGCCCACATGTAGTTATAAAATATGTTTACAAATTATGAATATAAATTTGATGACTAATACTTGCGTTGCATCAATAACGCTACTATCTAATAGTATTGCTTTGGAACAAAACCTTAATTTTGTTAATATTCCTACTCATGTGCGGGAGTAGTGCAACCATAAGCTATGGTTCTGCTGATGGGATTTAATCCACACCATTGAGTCATAACTACTTGTGATTTTGTACTGATTCTATTCTCTACGCAGTGCTATATATACATGTGTATGTCGAGATAAATGGCTAATGAAGAAAATGAATTCTAAATTTTCTCTCTTTTTTTTCCTATATGTAAATATCATTCTGCTGCTTTAACCTGTTCTAGTTACTGTTATCAAGTTTCATTCTTTATCTTTGTTACATCTTATTATGTTATTTCGTTCAAAGATTTGTTGACAATCTGCAGAGGATGGTTAATGGTGGTACTGTTGATTCATGGGCTTGCATATGTTTTGCTGGGCGAGTTTCTGAAGATGCGATTTATTATTTCTGTAACGAGTTGGTTGGCATGTGTAACAACATTGGAATGGTAGTTTCAAACACTCAATTTAATTTGATGATCATAACTTGGCCAACTAATTGTTGTACGAATTTTCTAGATTTTTAATTGCAACCCGGCAGTTGACATTTCTTTTTGGCCACCGTCACAAGTTGAAAATGGCTTAAGAGACTTGTACCACTTGTCTATTGAAAAATTGAACCATGAAGGAAAACACCTTCAAATGTTGATTGTTGTTTTGCCAGAGGCCAGTGATTCATATGGTATGTACATTCCAAAAAGCATTATTTCTCTCTTGCAGATTTTCTGCAGAAGTCAAAAGCTTGGTTTTCATACTAATTACTTGGTCACTAACTTTTTCAGGGAGGATAAAAACAATCTGTGAAACAGAGCTTGGTCTTGTGACCCAATGTTGCAAACCAACAAAAGTACTCAAGTGCGATAAGCAGTATCTTGAAAATATTGCTTTGAAAATTAATGTAAAGGTAAGGTTTGTAACTCCTCTACATATTTATTGGGCATGCTTATAAGATGTGCTGCTTCTGCATTATAATCTTATCATCTAGGTTGGTGGAAGAAACACTGTACTTGAGGATGCATTCAATAAGACACTTCCTTTTATTTCTGATGCACCAACTATTATTTTTGGGGCTGATGTAACCCATCCATCCCCAGGGGAGGACTCCCAGTCCTCCATTGCCGCGGTTTGTTTTTCTCTTTTCGATGGTCTTGCACTGGTAGATGCTAATAAGGCGCATTCTTTACAGTTTTCTCGCAATTCATGCTAGGTTGTGGCATCCATGGATTGGCCTTTGATGACAACTTACAGGTGTCTAATATCATCTCAGCAACATCGACAGGAAATGATACAGGATCTCTTTGCAAGCAATGCTGATCCTAAAAAGGGTAATGTTGCAGGAGGGATGGTAAGGTAAGGATAGCCATGTAGCTTGCATGTGAGTTTTCTATTCGGATGTCTGATTTTATTTTTCGATTTTTTGAAGGGAGCTACTGCAAGAATTTTACAAAGTGACAAACAGGAAACCCAATCGTATAATATTTTACAGGTCGCTTTTTTTATTGGAGGTGTTTTATTGCTCAATTATTTTTAGGTATCTTACTGCAAGAAATTTCCAAATTGTTTGAACATGTAGGGATGGGGTTAGTGAGGGCCAGTACGCTCAAGTCTTGCTGTATGAAGTTGATGCCATTAGAAAGGTTACTGTTTATCAAATTTTGTTATTTTCTTATTTGTCAAGCTATTGATTCCAAGGGCAGAACCACCTTGTGATCAGGGGGGCAATTGTCCCCCCCCCCCCCCCCCCCCCCCACCAAAAAGAACTAAGTCTATTTTCACCCGTAAAATTGATTATATGATTTTTTAGGAAATTTATCCCTCTTCATTCATTTTTAAGTCTTTATTACAAGGGTTTTTAGGCAATTTCTCACCCTAAAAATTTAAAAATACTATAGTCTTTAGTTAATTGCCCACATTAAATAGTAAAGAGAATTCATCATTGAATTCCAAAAATATCCTTTAAGTCGAATCCTGACCCCTGATATATATGCCTTATAAGTTTGCCCCCATGAAAATTAAGGTTGATTTCGCCCCTAATTGATTCCTTTAAATGCTTACTGCAAATCATAGCAGTTGTATTTCGTGAAATGTGATTTTCTGTGTCAGGCTTGTACCTCTCTAGATGAGGATTACCTTCCCCCTGTCACATTTGTAGTGGTGCAGAAGCGCCATCACACGCGATTGTTCCCTGCTGACCATCACCAGAAAGATTTGATTGATAGAAGTGGAAATATATTACCAGGTAATTTGTAGTTTTATAGTCATAGTTATATTTATATATCTCGCTATAATCGTTTTCCCTTTTAAGGAACTGTGGTGGATAGAGCCATTTGTCATCCAACAGAATTTGATTTCTATTTGTGCAGCCATAGCGGCATTCAGGTACTTTCTACTCAATCTAACGGTCAAAATATGTTAAAGCATAAAAGGGTGACCGAGTTGAGTTTGAACGAGTGGCCCCGGCTCAAATTAAAGATTTTAATTTTTCACTTGAGCTAAGTTAAACTTACATTGAAAATTTGATTAGGAGTACATTTCAGAGTTGATTCAAATCAAATTTATTCAACTTTTAAAATTTATTTTTCAAATTACTAATTAACAATATCCTATATAAATAAGAGAGACTGATTATACATATATGCACGCGCCATTCTTATGAAGATAAACCGACTTCAACCTTTAAATTTGTTAAAATTAACAAGTTATTAGTTTATGATATGATTCTTAGCCTTAGGCCCTTTAGCTTGATGAATTATTCTGTGCGGTCGCCGAACGTCATCTAGAGCTCAATGAAAATGCGCCACGTCACCTCCTATTTAGTACCGTGGCTCGGTACTGCTCGGTATTGGATGACATGGCTGCACTTGATTCGCCTCTGGACATAAGCTATCCTGGGTGGCCAGCGGCTAATACTTTTGTGTTGTCTTCTTTTTCCAATTTTTTTCATTTGGATTCCTTACAGGGCACAAGTAGGCCAACTCACTATCATGTCCTATTTGACGAAAACAAATTTTCTGCTGATGCATTGCAGTCTTTGACCTATAACCTTTGCTATACGTGAGTTGAAGAATGCTGCAACTCCTTATTGTATTTTGTTTATTGTCATTTTTGTTCCTTTCCTCTCTATCCTATCTAATTTCAAATTGCTGGGATCCACAGATATGCTCGCTGCACTCGCTCTGTGTCTGTTGGTAGGTTTTCTCTACTACTTCCGAATGTCTTCCTTCTTGTCCATGGCCACTTACATTTTAAACCATTATATGCCATTGTAGTTCCTCCAGCATACTATGCGCATCTTGCGGCGTTTCGCGCACGATACTACGTCGAAGGGAAGCCGGAATATAGATCTAATCGCACAAACACGAGGGAGAAAACATCTGAGATACAGCCACTTCCAAAGATCAAAGACACCATCAAACATGTAATGTTCTACTGTTGATGAGCTTCAGCTCAAGGTATAGTTTTGATAGCTTGGAATTTGTTCCTTCACTTCTGTTTAGAATTGTTCTTGCTATCTTGCTTCAGGTATTGACATTGTTGCTGTTTCTACGATTTGAGTCAGTTTTTTTACCACTTATGAGCAAATTAATATAAATTAATTTAAAATTTTTTAATTGATAGTCAAAGCTCTCAACTAATAGATCAAGATGAGCTGCACAATTATAATAATATAACTAAAGGGTTAATGCATTGCTGTAACTGTGAAAACCATAACCAAATTGAAAAAAAAAAAGAAATCTAATTCAATAGTAGTAATTGCAGAGTATTTGCAAGTCTGTAATCTATCTTTTTGTTGTGTCAAATTTAACTTATAATTAATGGTGCAATTTGAATTAGCTGTGAAGTTAGGAATTTTTTTGGCACATAAAATAATTCTAATAATTAGATCATTACTTAAAATTTTATGGTTTGAAATTATCAAATAGCAAATTTTATTTATATTCATTTATTATATATTAAATTGATGAATATTTAGAAGGGAGAGGTTCCTTCAATTTTTCCCATTTAGTTTTGCCATGTTTTAGAATCTTTTCCTTTGAAAAATTGCTGTGTAATTTGTGGTGTTGAATTTACCTCAAATTATATAAAATTGTATTTATAAAAGAAATTAAGTAGATAATAAACATATAAAAAAATTATGAGGCATTATTACTTTAAATTTAAATATATAACTATATTATTTTTTATGCTAAATATAAGTTTTCACTGAATAGGCTGTTTCAGGAGAATTTCGGATGTTATTTTTTATTTCGACTCTAATTTGTTGGAAAAATGTCAGTTTTTTCTGAATTATATATTGTACATTGTATGAGAAAAAAGTCACCTACAGTCTAAACTATAAATATTCTCATCAAGCGAATGTAGGGCCAACAGAAGGCAGCATTCGTTTGTGGCCCTTGGGCCGTGCGAGTTAAAAGTAGGGGCCCATTTACGAAAATATTTTAAAACTTTTAAAAATTTAAAATTTTCATAAAAAATAATATATATATCTCGATTTTGATTAGGCATTGTGTTTGTGTGATCTCTTACCTTACAAGCTTTGCAGTAAACATATAAGGTGATGCATGAAAGCCCCTATGATTATACATTTTAATAAATAATGACTGTGATTAAGACAAAGGAGTTATCTTAACACATTTTAATTATAGCACTTTACAACTTAACTATAGCACTTATAATTATACTTTATAATCACTACAACTCATTATTGAGGCTAATGATCATGATGGTTAAACACATAAGGTTCAATTGGGCCAATGACCACAACCTAATCATAATCATCTTGAACCTTTGGAGCTATTCAATAACACATTATTGAGAGGCACAAGCATATTGAATTATAATTGATTTGCAAAACCATCTAATGACTTGTAGAAAAGGGAAAGTTATTACCAAGTTATGAGTTCAATAAGGCTTATCCCACTTAGTCTCAAGTTGGTGTATTGATTTGACTTTGTTTGGGACGGTTTTCTTATTGCTGCTTAAAGTAGCTTTTTAATAATTTTTAGATTAAAAATTTGTTTTAAGAAGCGGTAAGAAAACCGTCCCAAACGAAGCCAAATTCTATTCAACATTTTAACTCTGCTTGTTAGTTCTTTTACTTTTCAAGAGTAACTAACCCTCGAAGATCGCAAATACGCACACCAACAACATACGATCTCTTGATAATTGAGCTTGCCATCACCGACTGCGTTCTTCGACCATCTTGCTTGATTTGTGGAGACCTTGAAATTTCTTGTTGCAAGGAGAGTTGCAGTGTTGGACCATAAATTGAGGTGGCCAACGGCTACATTGATTTGTCATGGAGTCTACAACCTAAATATGTTAACGGCTCGTTTTTTTTTTCAAATTCAATGTGCGTATTAGTACAATAAAAAGCTTTAATAAATTGCAACAATGAAATATAGTACTATTCATAGCATTTCATTCTAAAAAATATATTCACAAACTCGCTGAAAACCATTATTAGTTCACTACAGCTTTTATAAAAAGAAAGAAAGAAAGAAAGAAATGGGAATGATTTTCTCCTAACAATTGAATTTAAATGTCTAGAGGCCACATACAAATCTCAATATGACAATATGCTTATGTACTATACGCTCCATATCCACTTGTTTACTCCACAAAACAGATGGCGACTCAATAAACAAAAAAATTGGGTAGGAAAATAAATGAGAAAATCCTTCACTATAACTTTGTTAATGATCAATCAGATTTTAGCTTACTTGTCAAGTGGAGTCCTGTTGACCAATATGCCATCATCCCAAAGCTCTGTCCACCTATCAAATTAAAATTGACATAAAAAAGACATTATATGAAATAATATTATCAAGAAAGCATTGATGATAATAGCATTATAAAAGAATCTCTAAGAGGAATTGGCTATCATTGCTGTTGAACTTGATTTCAAGTTAATTTTAATTCTGCAGAGAATCTTACATGAAAAACATAATATTGCAAGTGCACTTTTTCCATGATTTAACCAAATGAAGAAAAATCATGTTTTCTGCTTCTCCATGTAGTTATTAATACCTTGATCCGTCGGCATCTATGCACACACTTCGGCCATGACGCCAGCCATCGCGAAAGAAACCAAAGAAGACACTTCCATTCTTTGAAAAAAATCTTCCCTCTCCATTTGCCTTGCCTCTCCAAAAGTTTGCAAACCACCTATCACCTGTATGAAAATAGAACCAGCCCTGCACAAACACAACTAATGTGCATAACATTTGCAGGGTAAACAAAAAGAAAGTCCTTGCAAAAAATAAAATGCTTTGTTAAAAGTATCTAAGAAAATAGTTCATTCATGAAGATTAGCTCCTGCTGCAAATCTGATACCAAACAGCCCCCTAAGAGTTGAAATACAATTTTGATCTTTTGCATATTTCATTTAAGATTTATATTAATAAACCCTACAACCTAAGACATTCTGCGTTACCCTATTATAATGGATTGCATGGTATATCTAACCCTGCAAGAGCATGGAACATATATGTATATGTAAAATAAAAATATACATGAATAAGGAAAAATAACTTGAAGGGATTAAAATTAAAATTGGTCAAGCTTTTATGAAAGATTCTACCTTTCCATGCATGAGATCATCTCTCCATGGTCCCCTAAAAAGGTCTCCATTACTATAGCAGAAAGTACCAAGACCTGACCTCTTTCCACATTTCCAAAAGCCTTCATAAAAACTTCCATCCATTGAGGTTAACCGACCCTAGAATTTGAATGCATCAATGGATCTGATTAGAACACTATGAATGACTTCTTATCAGCTAATCTCAGCTTTATAATGTAATAAAGTTCTTGTAACTGCCTCATATTTCAAGTTTTCAGCAATATTATACCTTCCCATCAGGAAGACCTGCTCGACATCTTCCTCTGTACATTCCTCCTTTATATTGGATTTCCACGACTGGATTCCAACTTTTCAGAGATTCCCTTTCTGCTTCCTGAATAGCTTCCTTTCGTTAAAATATTTTAAAAAAATAGAAAAAAGGGGTCATGCAATAAACATTTGAAAACATAAAAAATATGCAGGACAATAATGAGGATATTCGGTGACTTAAATAAAACTAATTTAATGAGGAGAAAAGAACTGGAAATGAAATTTTAGACTTTTTCACGTTAATAAAATAAAATTCAATGAAAAGTAGATGAAAGTTAAGAAAGAAAGAAATGTTAGGTAGTCTTCTATTTATCACTATCTAAGGTAGCATATCATAATCATCTTAATATGATGAGTATCTCTCAAATCAACCAACGTCTCCCTACCTCAATATGTGGATCTCCTGTGCCTTTCAATATCTCCAAAAATATCAAAGCTTTGTACACAATCATAAATTAGGATATACTATGATTATCATTAAAACATTATTAGAGCGAGAACAGCTTTGAAAAGAAGAACAAGAAGAAGAAGAAGAAAAAACATCTAGTCATGGTAGCTAGATCAAATGACAACTACTGTCAAATATTTGAAAAAAGCCTCTTTCAAGGTTTTTAATGATTGAGAAAATTCCTGAGACAAAAAAAAAATACCAGCATCATAGCTGCACGAACAGAAAGCAAGCTGTCTTTCTTGGACATATCAGATGTGATCCCACCTGCAAATGACATTGAAATATTTTAAACATTGTTACCTTGAAACCTGTTTAGAATGCTGTTAAAGCTTATCCACATACCCAATACTTCATTATTAATGTAATCAGAATTTTCTGCTAGCACGTGATTAGAATATGGTTTACTGTCTGGTTCTAATTTCGATGATTTTACACCAACTGGAAGACTAAATGTGTCCACTTTATCATTTTTCTTTGATCTACTCGCAGAACACTTCTTGGCCCAGAGCTGAGCAACGTGGAAGGCCGGACCGATCTCATGGCCACCCTGCTTCACCACCGCAATACCCTGTTTTCCTGATCAAGAACAAGATATGAAAACAATTATAGTTGTGTGCTATAAAAGGGTGTAGCTCATTAATGCAAGCACTATACATACCTCCACTAGGTTGGTTACCAAATTTACTCATAGGCGCATTGTTGGTTTCCCCCAGTTCAGCCACCTCTCCTGTAGTTTCATGACAGGAATCGCTGCAATAAATACAACAACAGTAAATAATGCAAATTTTCCGCTGCACATATTATGATTTAGGCTTCGTTTGGGACGGCTTTATTACTACTTCATAAAGTAGTTTTCTTGTACAAAAATTAAAATTTTTATACTAGAAAACTGCTTTATGAAGAAGAAAGAAAGTCGTCCCAAACGAAGCCATAGTAGTATAAGATGACTGCACTTTAGGTAGAACAAACTTACTTTCTTAATGTCACGTTTTCAAGCTTATCAGAAAATGCACCCTGATTTAGATTGTGCTCTAATGGATAGACCAACTTAGTCAAATGACTCAAATCCCAAACTGATTTGCTCCCACTGGCTGATGCGAGTAATGGGTCACCAAAAGAATGATTTGCTGGAAGGTTGCTTGCTTCAGTTGAATTTATTTTAAAAAATCGATAGAAGAATGGAAGATTCTCGAGGATACTGCTTAAGAAACCCTTATTATGAGTAACCATTTTCTCATTGTGGCCGCTGATTGCAGTAGTCATCAAAAGAGAAGATCAGTAATTCATAAATGATTTTAAGTTGTAATGTGAACAAAAAATGAAATCAAAATACTTGGTCATTAAACTGAAAAATCTTAAATTCCCATTTTTTAATATTCAACTACAAGAGGAGTATGTGATTCAATGTCAACCAACCCCAACCAAAAAAAAAAAAAAAAAACGAGCAATTTCTTTCCAATTCACATTCTCAAAAATGTTTCAAAACCATCTCTCTTATAGGTGAAGACACAGAAGCTCATAATTCATTTCCTCCTAATTATGATAGATGCATTATGATGGATAACACGCTAGTAGATAGAAGCGCAGATAGGAGGTTACATATCCTATTTACAAAACAAGGCCTCGATAAGAAAAAAATTTATCATCATTCTCTGTTTTTCACCACGCTTCAACCTAGGCGGTTCAATTATGCCTGTAATCGATGATATCTTTATTTTATCCTATGTATATTTCTTTCTTTTCTAGAAATTCTTGTTAATCTTTATGTACTCCTATAATTTGTTTTTAATAAAATTATGCTTAAAAATGTTTTAATACCACCTATCATCAGTCCCAAGTCCAAAGGAGAAAGGTTGAGTGCTGGCATTAGACCAATAAATGAAAATCATAAAATTATGCTAAAACTAATGAAATATATGTGAATTTGAATTTTTCTAGAGCCATAGCATACCCCAAAGTAGCACGCCATAATCTAGCCTGTTTCTGGAGAGAGGTATGCAATGCTTGCAAGAATATAACTCGTAACTGGCATATCACAACTTAATCCCATAGCAGTTAAAAAGAGGTAACGCTTTGCTAGAATGACATTCGAATGTGATGCTTAACAATTTAACCAAATTGTGGTGAAAAATAAGCAATGTGAATTAGGAGATCAACTGTGAGTGGCACGCCATATTCAACTCAATTATGGTGAGAGTGAGAAAGTTTTACTAGAATTAAAATTAAATTCAATTCAATTAGATTTGATATATGAGGTAGGATGAGAAGAATTGACAAACACAATAATTAGAAGTAAATTAGATATCAGTTGTTTGCAATAACTAAAATGAAAAGGAGAGAAATTCTAGGTTAGTAGGGGAAGCTTAAAAGTTATACCCCAGCCTCTCACTTCATAGTGCATTATAAATGTAGTTATTGTTATGCCCCTTATACAAAAAAAAAAAAATTGTTATGCCCCTTAAATTGGTTTGGAAGTTTATTTAGAGAATCGTTTTTTGAAAGAAACAGATGAGTTATTATAACAAATGCTTATAGAAGAAGGTTATTTATTGATGGGAACTTAAATAGACAAATATGCTCTTATAGGAGCTATGAATGGATTCATGGAGAGTATAGAATACAAGGAAAAAATTCAATTGGAGATGATATCATTGATTCTGTAATTGTCTATGCTCTTAATACATTCATATTAGACCTTCAAGGCCTATAACAATGAAAATTCATTCACAAAAGCATAAAGCCCAAGGGTGTAAACGAGTCGAGTTGAGTCGAGCATTTTCCTTATCAAGCCTGGCTCGTTTAATCCTTAATGAGCTCGAGCTCGAGATCGAGCTCGATTAGTGGGTTCGATATCGACTCATTTAGAAAATATCAAGCTCGAGCTCGAGATCGAGCTCTTTTGAGAAGCACCAACAAATGTGATGCGTATTATTATATATAAAAATAATATTATAAATATTATATATATAATTATATCGAGTAGCTTGATAAACTTTCGAGTTGAGTCGGGTTGAGCTCAAACTCGAGCTCGTTTATTATACGAGCTCGATTGTAGGCTCGAGCTCGAGCTCGAAGCTCGATAAGCTCGGCTCGCGAGCTCGTTAACGAGTTGAGTTCGAGCCGACTCACGAGTCGGCTCCCCTAATAAAGCCTATGAAACCCGATCCATTGTCGATAGCTTGACAGAGTTGATAAGTTTAAATACAAAAGCAGAAAATGACCCCATACACCCCGATGATGACCGTGTTGAATGTTTATCTCAACCGGAGGGGTTCACAAACAATTTCAAATACTTCCAAACTTTCACAAAATTCAAATTCCTAAAAAAATATAAGTGATGATGACCATGTTGAATGCAAATCTCAACCGGAGGGGTTAATTCTAAATATTTTAACAATGTCACCCAAATACTCGTTAAACATTCAAAATTCAAAGTCCAAAACCCAAAAATTTCCAAAATTCCAACATTCTTAAACTCCAAAAGTTTAAAATTGAAATTATCCATCGATAACTTTCTACCATCCACAACAGTTTGCAGGAGTGGACAAATTGAAATGTACTTCAGCTCACAAAGAGCTAGTGCCTAGTCGAAAATATCACTAGGATCTATTTTCAAATAATCTTCTACCAATAAGGACGTGGTACGTGTCCTCTAACCAGTGATTTTTTTGCCAAATGGCACCGTAGGATAAACGGTTATGACCAAGGGCCCCCTGAACCGAGTGGTTTTGCCGCCAAATGGCACCACAAATATTGGTTATGGCCAGAGCCAATACGCTCCTTAGTGGCATCAAATCCTTAAGATATGAATCAATAGGATATGATCAATAAGGCACAAAGCCCTCTGTTAGCTAAGGTGGATTCAAATTTATCCCCTTAGACAAACATTCTGTAAGGTTTGGTCGACTACCTCCTCTAACTAAGTAGACCAGGGACCACGATGGCCGGAGACGATGGAACCATGGGATCTTGATCGGGTCCATCATCCATTCCCCCACCATCCGCTTTAAGTGCTAGATGGTGCCATTCTAAATATCAAGATTATCAAATTCCCAAATTTCTTAAGCCCATGCTGCTGCTATATGCTGAATACCGCGTATCTATGAATATAACGTATTCATCGATGTCTAGAATTTATTTCAAGTTCCCTCTTGTCATCGACTGATCGGGAGGGGTAATTAACTATAGGGTTGCGCCTATAGGAATTAAGAACTCAGATCATAAAGTCCTCGTAAAATGAGGGTGAAATCTCTGGGTAGTGTCTTATCTACAAATGTATTTGTCTTCCCAAAATTTACCCTGGAACTTAATTCATTAAAACTCCCCGAAAGAAAAAGCAAGCAGGCGGAGGCCGGGGCCGAATTTCCGAAGCCCACAACTGGATGACGTATTAAATACTAAAATTATTCAAATATAATAAAAATTATGTAATAATTAAATTTTAACATAAAAATATATAAGTATTTTGATTAAAGCTCATGAATAAGCTCGATTAAAGCTCAAAATAAAGCTTATTAAAAAGCTCAATTAATCATTAATGTTAATCTAAGTATATGTATATTACAAATATAATTATATGCATATTAAATAGGATTTTAAATTAAAAAAATAAAGAATATATGTATGTTTGTGTGTGTATATATATATATATATATATACACACATAATATTTAATCAGTTTTTTATTTTTTTAATTTAAAATCCT
>NW_021319091.1:803693-829909 GCF_001605985.2 Dendrobium catenatum
TTGTTAAGTGTGGCAGAGATGAGGATGCTTAGGTGGATGAGTGGCTTTACCCTTAAAGATAGTATACAAATTGAGCATATACGTGAAAAGGTTGGAGTAGCTCCAGTAGAAGATAAGATTAGAGAGAGTCGCCTTAGATGGTTTGGTCACATAAAACGACGGCCTTCCAATGACCCGATTAGGGGAGTATAGGTATTAGATTTGACTTATGTTAAGAAAGGTAGACGCAGACCTAAAAAGACTTTGTCAGAAAAATATTAGGAATGACATTTTTTATTAGATTTAAACGAGAATTTGACCTTTGATAGGACACAATGGAGAAAAAGGATTCATGTAGCCGACCCCACGTAGTGGGATAAAGACTTGATGTTGTCGTTGTTGTTGTAATTAAATAGAATTTTAATATGAAAAATTTTATTTAAACAAAATAAATAATATATATTGAACCGACTGCTATGTATGTGAAGTCTTATAAAAATAAACTCATTCCATAATGTGCAAGATCTCAAATCACACCTACATATGTGAAGCCGGCTGCTATGCCTATACATTTTGTAAAAATTTCAATAAAAATATGTATATTAGAATACCTTCATTTTTAATCCCATCTATTAATTTTAATAGCAATTTCTATTACTTCTGATTGTACTATTATTTTGGCTCCTATTTAAGGAACCTACAGAGTAAAATTAGACATTTTATAAACTTTAAAACTAAATAGTCCCCCACAAATAGTGGGAAACTATTTTGGTCATTTTCTTAAGTTAAAATATTATGATTCAAGACCAATCTATCCATTCTGATTTTTTATTGGAGTTAAAAAACAAGCCACATAATTCTATGTAAACAAATCTTTACAAAATGCAGCACCTAACTACTTGCTATTGTATCCTAAAACAATGCATCTTACTTCCACTTCAGCATATATAAAGTTTTGGCGGGACTAACAATAAGTACTACAAAACTGTTTATCATCATATATGGTTAAAAGTATATTTGGATTATGGTGTTTGTAATGATGTATTAATTGTGTTGAATACATTTCTTGTATTCATAGGGCTAACAAGAAACTCAATGCAATAACATCTAAGAATGGTTATTTATAAAAGTAACAAATATTTGTTGCAATTTAGATAAAATAAAAATTTTCATGATTTGAATCTAAGTTTTCTCACTTACCCCATTAGCAATAGCGTGGTTACAACAAATTTTGGCTCTAGATTTGGTTCACACATTTTTGAAAATATAATCTCTCCTGAATAGCCTGTGATCCCACGAAAGCTAGAATTGATTTCTAGCATGTCATTCTCACCAATATTGCAAGAACTTGTAAGAAGCATGATCGCCAACCTGTTAAAACCCTATGAACCAATAAAGCCATGAGATTCATGAGTAAAATAGGAATTAATGCATTAAGAAAAATATTAGAACAAGTTATAAATAGGATGATAAAGCCTCAATGAGTATTAAAACAAGAATAATGCTGCTCAAAGAAACCTAAACGCCAGTAACTCTCACCGTCTCACGTCACCATTAATGCGGCAGCTAACATGATAACAACTTGCTGCCAATGTTCGTCAACCTGACTTGTACCTCCCTCAAAATACCTTATTTCTAATGCATGCAAAAGACTGCTAAAAAAATTAACATGAAATAGAAATAAGAAATCACTTATTAGTTAAGTATTATAATTGGTTAAACATGATTATGAAAATAGTAATACACCTTTAAGACGGATGGCGACTAGAGATTTCGGTTGGAGCACGCAAGGGATCGGAGCAGGTAGTTTGTGAGTGACAGAGCTAGGGAAGGAATGAGGGAGACGAACGGGCTAGGAAGGGGTTTGTATGTTAGTAGTTCGGTTGTGAGATCGTGGGGACACACACAGAGTCGTGGGTAGGGGTGGTTGGCTGAAGGTTTATAGGTTAATAATGACCACAACAGTTACCCCTCCATAATTCATAACTGTACAAAATAAAATAAAATTTCAAGGAAAAACCAAACCCCAAACCGCAATATAAAGCTTATCAATAAAAAGCTCATGCATTATTTGAGTTGTAATCACCCTACACAATCAACAAAAGAATGCCAACAAATGCTTAAGATTTTGATAAATAAAAGCCAATAATTTAAATGTTAGAATACAACCAGATCAGGATCTTCATAAATTAGCTCGAAGCTATGATTAGAACTGATGCAATCAAGGCTAGCTATTTTATGATTTTTTTTTTTTCACTTATGTTTCTAGCCCTCTTATCATGTCTTTTCGTTTTTCTAGTTGTTAACTTAATTCTCATGTTGTGTTCTCGTTTTCCATGTTGTCTACTCATTCTCCATGCTACTGTCTTTCCCACTTTGCTAGCTGTTAATGCTCTCCATGCATATTTCGGATGGTTGTTAATGTTCTCCATGCAGATTTTGTTTCCCTATGCTGCTTGTTTTTCTCATAGTGTTGTCCCCCTTTTTTTCCGTTGCTGGCTGTTCGATTTTCACCCTACTGTTTTCCTATACTAAGTGCATTAACTCCTCATTAAACGGGCAATTTTGTGAGGCATCTATTGGCTACTTAGGGTGGCACATTTATGTGTCATTTGGACATTTTTTCCCTACATATATGGCTATTTGGCTGCTAGAAAAGAGAGGGTTTTGTGAAGAATGTTTAGAACAAAAACCTGCGGGTTTATATAGCTTGCGAGTTATTGTCTTCTACCTGCCTATCTCCTAAAAAATTTGTCTCGAACTTCTACCTACTTCTCTCCACGGTTTCCATTCCACTTGTATTTTTCTTCTCAAGATTTTATAAGTTGTAGTGTCTTTGTTTTAATAATATTATTATCTTGTTTATATTTGTTTATGTTTTAAGGAAGAAAAGTTGCCTTTTAGTTTGCAATCTATTCGGTGTTTTGTTTTGTTGCATCAATTTGGTATCAAAGCTTAAGTAGTCGTGTGAGTTCCTTTCTCTTTAAAAAAAAGAAAGATTTGGAATGTGAAACCAACGAGATTTTAGCTTACGAGCTATCTTATTTATCTTATTTCTTCTATTTTGTCTCAATCTTCTATCAACTTTTCTCTACGGTTTTCATTCCACTTGTATCTTTCTTCTTAAAATTTTAATAAGTTGTAAGGTGTCATTCCGTCATAATTATTGTTATTTTTTTACAAGTAAGGTGTGTCTTTATTTATAGTAGTATTATTATGTTTATGATAAGGAAGACTTGAGTTTGCAATTCTTAATTTTTTTTTTGCATCAATTTGGTATCAGAGCTTTAGATTGTCATATGAGTCTTGCTTTTTCTTTAAAAATCAAAAACAAAAAAAGGAAAGTCAAAACAATCAACAAGCCAAAGTTTAAATTCAAGAGGAAGATATGTCATCAGTAAGAACGCATTCGGAACATCAAGGAATCACTATCATTCAACCTGATGAACCAAACCAAGTAATCCATAAGGACCATAACTTTTCATCAACAAATTGGTTGTGGAGTTGCAACGTCATCGTCCAGATATCATCCAGCGTGTTCCTGAGGCATTCTCATCAGAAGATGAGAATCTTCAACCATGAGAGAATTGATGCAATCAAGGCTTGCTATTTTATATTTTTTATTTTTCACTTAGGTTTCTAGCCCTCTTTCTCCTGTGGCATTTTGTTTTCCCTGTTGTTCACTTAGTTTTCCTATTGTGTTCTCATTTTCCATGTTGTGCTACTCATTTAGTCATTTTCCATGTTGTTGTCTTTCCCATTTTGCTGTCTTTTAATGCTCTCCATGCAGATTTTGAATGGTTGTTAATGTTCTCCATGCAGATTCCGGATGGTTGTTAATGTTCTCCATGCATATTTCATTTCCCTATGTTGGTTGTTTTTCCCATGGTGTTGTCCTCCTTTTTTAGTGTTGTTGGTTGTTCGATTTCCACCATATTGTTTTCATATACTAAGTGCATTAACTCCTCATTAAATGGATTATTTTGTGAGGGTTTTTTTGGCTACTTGGGGTGGCACATTTATGTGGCATTTGGACCTTTTTCCCTACATATAGGGTTGTTTTGGTTGTTGTAAAAGAGAAGGTTTTGTGAAGAATGTTTGGAACAAAAACCTACAGGTTTATATAGCTTGAGAGCTATTGTATTCTACCTCCCTATCTCCTAAAAAATTCGTCTCGAACTTCTACCTACTTCTCTCCATGGTTTCCATTCCACTTATATCTTTCTTCTCAAGTTTTTATAAGTTGTAGCGTGTCTTTGTTTTAATAATATTGTTATTTTGTTTATGTTTGTATATGTTTTAAGGAAGAAAAATTGTCTTTTAGTTTGCAATCTATTCGGTGTTTTTTTTTTGTTGCATCAAATTGATATCAGAGCTTAGGTAGTCGTAGGAGTTTCTTTCTCTTAAGAAAAATGAGAGATTTGTGAAGAATTGTTGGAATGTGAAATCTATGGGTTTTTAACTTGAGACTTGAGAGCTATCCTATCCACCTTATTTCTAATATTTCGTCTCGATCTTCTATCTACTTCTTCTTTCCACAATTTTCATTCCACTTGTATCTTTCTTCTTAAAATTTTTATAAGTTGTAAGGTGTCGTTCCGTCGTAATTTGTGTGTGTGTTTTTTTTACAAGTTGTAAGGTGTGACTTTATTTATAATAGTATTGTTATGTTTATGGTAAAGAAGACTTGAGTTTGCAATACTCAATTTTTTTATTGCATCAATTTGGTATCAGAGCTTTAGGTTGTCATATGAGTCTTACTTTCTCTTTAAAAATCAAAAACAAAAAAAGGAAAGTCAAACAATCAACAAGCCAAAGTTTCAATTCAAGAGAAAGATCTATTATTAGTAAGAACACATTCCGAACATCATGGAATCACGGTCATTCAACCTGACGAACCAAACCAAGAAATCCATATCTTTTCATCAACAGATTGGTTGTGGAGTTGCAACGTCATCGTCCAGATATCTTCCAACGTGTTCTTGAGGCCTTCTCATCAGTAGACGAGTTTCTTCCACCATGGGAGACTTGATGCAATCAAGGCTAGTTATTTTATTATTATTATTTTTTTACTTATGTTTCTAGCGCTCTTTCTCCTGTGGCTTTTCATTTTCCCTGTTGTTCACTTAGTTTTCCTGTTGTGTTCTCGTTTTTCATGTTGTCTACTCATTTTCAATGCTGCAGCCTTTCCCATTTTACTGGTTGTTAATGTTCTCCATGCAAATTTCAAATGGATGCTAATGTTTTCCATGCGAATTTCGGATGATTGTTAATGTTCTCCATGCAGATTTCATTTTCCTATGCTGGTTGTTTTTCCCATGGCGTTGTCCCCCTTTTTTCCTATTGCTCGTTGTTCAATTTCCACCCTACTGTTTTCCTATACTAAGTGCATTAACTCTTCATTAAACAGAATATTTTGTGAGACTTCTATTGGCTACTTGGGTTGGCACATTTATGTGGCATTTGGATCTTTTTTTCCCTGAATATAGGGTTGTTTTGGTTGCTAGAAAAGATAGGATTTTGTGAAGAATGATTGAAACAAAAACCTACGAGTTTATATAGCTTGCGAGCTATTGTCTTCAACCTCACTATCTCCTAAAAAATTCGTCTCAGACTTCTAACTACTTCTTTCCACAGTTTTCATTCCACTTGTATCTTTCTTCTCAAGTTTTTATAAGTTGTTGTGTGTCTTTGTTTTAATAATATTGTTATCTTGTTTATATTTGTCTACGTTTTAAGAAAGAAAAGTTGTCTTTTAGTTTGCAATCTATTCAGAGTTTTTTTTTTTTGTTGTTGCATCAATAACTTTAACCATATCTATGGGTATAAGCGACTAGAGTGAGCTCGAGTCATAGATAACTCAAACTCAAGTCGCCAAATTTTGTTGGTGCTGAACTAGAGCTTGCGCTTTGGTTGAGTAACTATATTGAGCTTGAATTTGGTTTGTTAGATTAACAGTGTGCTCGAGCTCGAATCATGAGCTCAAACTTCCAACATTTTTTAAACCGTGCAGAGAGTGATAGGAAACACTTGAAGATTTCAAGTAAATCCTATCAATTTAAAAAAAAAATGAGAAAACTCTTCCAAACTTCAAAGAAAAAATCAGGAAAAGATGAATTTTATTGTGATAATCAAACTAACGAAAGAAAAATAACAAGATCCAATTGATCCTCAATTCGCGAGGAGGATCTATCTCTCCCAAATCTCTAAACACCGCTAGAGCCCAAAGAAAACTTAAGGGATCTCAAATTTCAGCCAAATTCAAGAAGCCCTAACCGTAGGAAAAACAAACTATTCAATGCATAGAATTCAAAAGGAAATCTCTAAACAATCCCTACATTCAATTTCCCTCCTAAACTCCCCCGAAAATCCTTCCTAAATTGCTCCTTGAAGAGTGGGCAGTCGGCTCCTGTGTACAGGAGGCGGAGAATTCCGCCCCTTTTCGCGAGAGCCAGTCCAGACAGGACCGGCTGGACCAGCCTAACAGAGAGCTCATAGGAGAAGTGCCATGAATGTAACTCATTGGAGAAGGCATCAACAATAGGAGTTTGCTGAATAAGACATCAATGGTGAAGGCATCATAACTACAGCTCATTGGAGAAGGCAACGATGACAAGAGTTCACTAAAGAAGGCATCAGCAACAACAGTAGCTTGCAGAAGAAGGCATTATGATGGGAACTAACTAGAGAACGCATCAATGGCGACATCAGCTCACTAGAGAAGCACTGCTACAAAAGCTTGAAGGAGAAGGCTTGGACAATAGCTTCATGATGGGAGCTTGTTCAACGGGACTAGTAGCATTTAAAGAAGAATAGGAGCTCATGATACATGCAGCTAAAGTATTAATTCATGGGTTTACCTAGAGTTAATGAATGAGCAAAGAGAATTTAATCGACAAGGGAGAAACATGATTAAGGATATCAGACAACAAGGAATTAATCAAGTCGAAGCACAAGCCAATCAGCTAAGTCTCATTAAGCTCAAACTCAAACTCATAAAATATATGCTTAAATCTGAGATAAAGCTTGAGCTTATGGCTCAATATGCGCAACTTGATCTTACTTGATCTTGTTATGCTAGACCATCTAAATTCAAGTACCCAGGCTAATTTACCTATGCTCTTAATCTTCTAATCTCTAATCCCCTTCTTCCAAAGAAATTTGATGGGCATCATAACCCTTCTCTTCCTAACTTCAGTTGATGCACCAAATCCCATAGGTTAAATGAACATGAAATGATGTAGAAGGAAAATATCAAAATAAGGCATGAAATAAAAAGAAAGGCGGGAAGGGGAGCTGCGGAGAAACACAATATTCAACAAAAGAAAAAGGTACACAACCAGGAGTACTACCTTTAGACCATCAACAAATAAAGGACAGTGGAAGATAGCCTGCATGATGGCTGCATTAACACTGTAACCTGCTCCATGATAAATTTTCAATTCTCCATAGCCGTCAAATACCTATTGGATGAATTTTAACAAGTAAACCTTGAGTTCTCCATGATACAGCCGAAAGCAGATAAATGTCAAAAAAGGCATTTTTTTCTTACATTAAGATAACATCATATGATAGCAACATACCTTCATAACTTCTGATGGCTTGACATCCTTGACTTTACCCTCAGATGTGCATAACATATTTGCATGGGTATTCTAGAATCAAAATTTTAGGCATGGTTAGACAAAAATAAAATTAAAAATAAAAACACTCTGGATAGTACATTCCAAGAGAAGATAACGTACAGAAATCATACTTGAGATGGTCCACATAGCTAGAAGGACAGTATTATTAGCACTTTCTAAAGCCTCCGCGAGAGTTCCAATTTCAGCTTTGAAGAAAGAATCCGCTTCCACTACTGAGAAAAAAGGATAAAAGAAGAAACCAATAAAAGCACATCAATCTGTAACACTTTTGTCAAGCAGTTATAAGAAATAATTAGTCTTACTGAAAAGCCAAAATATGTTAAATACCAAGTCAAAGTCGAGAATATAATCATTCTGGGTAAAAAACAATAAGTTACTAGAACAACTTAGCAGGCAAACTCAACGATCCGGCGCTAATCTCAATATATATAAAAGGACTTTTGCGGAGGGAGACCCCTTATTGAGTGAAAAAAATAAATAAATTATACAGTTACATGATTAAAAAGAAGCCAAAATAGAAAATATAACAGAGAAAACAAAATCAAACAATACTCTAACATGAACTCTTGTCTGGGAAATTTAAAGCCCTTCTATTCTTAGAGTTGCCGTGCCTTATCATCCAAAAATAAGCTTGGGATATTGCAATGAACTATATTGATTTATTATCCTCAGTAGAATTTGAAAAATATAAATAAAATGTATTAAATGATTCATGTCGCGATTGTTTGACAAATTTTACACTAGCTATTGATTACTTAATACAACCCTCAACTTTTCTCATCTAGGAATTGGGACCCGGCAACGGTAGTTTTTTAGTTCAATTTTTTAAGAATAAAGGTGATGCACAAAAATGTGTGAATTGTAGAGGATTTAAGTTAAAGTGTCATATATTAAATTATTGGAGAAAATAATTGAGCATAGGTTATGACGTGATTCTAATATCTCTCAAAATCAGTCTAGATTCGCTTCTGATAGGTCTACATGGAAGCTATATAATTGTTGAGAGATTTGATGGAGAAGTATAAAGAGAGTAATCTACATATGATATTTATTGATTTAGAGAAAGCATATGATAAAGTTTAAAGAGAAGCGCTCTGGAGAGTTCTAGAAAAGAAAGTAATTAATAATGCTTATACAAGTCATTAAGAATATATATATATATATATATAAGAATTGTTAGTTGTGTTCACAAACAGAAGATGGTTTAACCAAATATTTTTCTATTTTTGTTGGATTAGATCAAGGATCAACTTCTTTAAGCTCATATCATTTTGCTTTAGTCATGGATGTTCTTACTAGACATTTTCAAGAGAATGTACCTTGGTGTATACCTTTTGCTAATGATATTATTCTTGTTGATGAGACTAGAGAGGGAGTTGATGAAGACTTCAATTATGGAGATCAACCTTAAAGTCTAATAGGGTTTCATTTGAGTAGATCAAAAATTAAATACATGAAGTGTAATATTAGTAATAGATCTAATGGAGGGATTGTAACATAGGGTGATCAAGTCATGAAAAAGAGTGCACGTTTCAAATATGTTGGGTCCATTGTTCAAAGTGATTGTGAAATAGATAGGGATATTATTATTAAAATTTAACTTGGATAGTTGAAGTGGGGTAGGGGTGTCAATTCGGGTCAACGGGTCGGGTCGGGTCGAACCTGGAACTAACCCGGCACTATTCGGGTCAACCCGAACCCGACCCGTTTTTAAAAACAGGTCAGGTTTCCAGACCCGAACCCGACCCGATTCGGGTCCGAGTCAACCCGACCCGATTCGGGTCCAGGTCAACCTGACCCAACACGAATGACCCGGGGTGGGCCCAAAATTGCTAGTTTTTGGGTCAAAAATCGGGTCAATTTTCGATTTTCATGTCAAAACGGGTCAAACTCAGGTTTTCGGGTCATATATGAGTTTTCGTGTCAATTTCGGGTTGCTAGGTCAACCCGAACCCGACTCAATTTTTAAAACGGGTTGATTTGCTGAACCGTTTCGGGTTCGGGATGACCCGAACCCAGATTTTTCTGGGTCGGGTTTGGGACGTGCTAAAGAGTTCTCACCCGCAAAAACTTCCAAAAAAATTAGTAAAAAAAATAGAAGGCGTTAATGAAAAATAATATTACATATATACACATATAATATGTTCAATAAATAAAAAAATCTTAATTTAAGAAAGATAAATCTATTTTTCAAAAAATAAATAAAGGATCATAATAGGGTGTCAATTCAGCCCCCATCTCCTTCCTATGCCTAACAAAAGCCATTCAAATCATTATGGCGCCTACGCATGCAATCATACATGCCCTTTGTATGATATAAGTGTATATGTGTGTGCATAGGGGTGGAAGTTTCCACCCGCAAAACAGCTATGGCTACACCAAAAGCCTTTATATAGGATGAGGTCCATCAAAATAAATAAAACTTTAAATCTCACTCCCATACCCCGTCCCTTTCTTTACTCACATTTTAACATCTCCAAGCCCTCTCCTAAGCTCAAGCTCTCTCCCACTCTCTTCCCTCTCTCACATCATTGATCTCCTCCACAATCTCACAAATTCCTCCCTCACACCAAGCAACGTATAACACAGACTTTACGAGCTACTTACAGGCTCCCCATACGCATTTTTGTTGACTCAATGAGGAGTTTATTGTTATTTTATGTCATGTTTAAGGTAGGGAACCTTCTAAAATGTCCATACATGCCTTTGTTGACATAGTGGGTTCAAAAAAATTGATCAAAGTGTTTCGAACACTACACACATTTTTATAGATGTTGTAGGAGACAAACCTTTGATCACAATGTCCTATACACGCCTTTATTGATAAGATAGGAAGGCCTGGCATGTTATCCGATAACCCCTAGGTTGGGTTATTTGAAAGTGCCGCTTAAATCTATCTAAACATACTTACAAAAAGTTGTAACAAAATACTTCTGAAATACATATTCAAAAAAACCTGCATATGATTGTATGGATAAATGAATGGATATGTTGAAAAGGAAACATACCAACATAGAAATTTGAACACAATTTTAGCTTATTCACCAAGTCATTTACCTGCAACATATGAGTATATATCAAAGAAGGATTATTTATTCTGATATTCTTTGAAGAACTACTACAAAAAAGGCACCATAACCTAATAGAATATTTAAGATATAAAAAAAAAACAGTAGTTGTATAATCTTTTAGAAAATAAATGAAGTAGCATACTATTTAAAGAGTTTCCGGCTTGGATTGTTTGCTTTATCTATTGTTGCTGTAAGTTATCCCTTGCATTATTTTTAGCCTCATCCGCACTAGCCAGCCTACTTTATGCTTGATGATTGGCATGCTTCAGGAATTTTGAATATGACTTTTGATTTCAAGATGCAACAACTAGTTGTTTTTGGTAATGGCTTGGTTCTTTATAGGACTCTCTTCAACTCTTGATATACCCCATATTTTCTTGTCTTTTTCAGAAAATGTATCAACTTTAATCGTCATGGTTACTCTGTAATAATCTATTATGCCCTATATTTCTCGAACTTTTTCTCTTGGTGTATTTTCTTCTAGATCCATGGCTATATCCCTAATGCTTTAATGAAAATTGTTACTTTGCTTCAGTTTAAAGAGCTTAAGTGATAAACAAGCTACAGCTACGGCTTATCATATGTACCATTTGATAAGTTTGCCTATAATTCATTCAATCCTTTAAATAGCTGTAATACATAATTCAATCTGTTTCTTGAAGAGCAAATACTTGCATCCGCAAACTTCACATAATGAATTATTCTACATGCAAATCTAATTTGCTTATACACTAAACATAATTATTGATGAGCCTGATACACCACCTGGTCGACCCAAACCAGCCCAGCCAGATCAGCCCAGGTCAGCTCAACCGATCGGCCCAGCCCTGGCCAAACCAGCCTTTGGCTGGGCTGAACCAGGGACAGCAGAGGGGGGGATTTAGGCTCCCCTTGTGGGGCCCAGGGAAGATTTTATTCATTATGTATGGAGGACTAATCTGGGGAGACCATGACAGCAATACAAAAATTGTTAAAGGTTTTCAAAATTGCCAACACGGTTCACATATTAAAGATATGTTACACTTTCTTCATTATTAGCTTCACAAGCGTCAACGTAGATTAACAGCCAAGGAAAATAATTTCCAACAAAAACCTGCACAAAAACAAAAACGATGGAGCAGGAGTGGAGAAAGAAATCTAGTACAGATTTATGACATAGGCCAGTTAAGATTCATTCCCAACATACATGAAAAAGGAAATCCAATGGTGTGAAACGGTGCTTGAAATATCCAAGCATTCCATTCCCAAAAGTGTTCCCAAACCTATCAAAGTATACAATGCCAGAACTAAGCTCACCAAAAAAATGCAGTATATTAGCATGCATGGATCTAGAACGTATGTTATTTGCTAAGAAAGCAGTTTGCATAAGTAAAACTTACAAGAATAACCCACAAGAATTCAAGTTAGAAGTTCTGGTGCTACCTCTTTCTGCCTTCGCTGTCCCTCAAAACTAAATGGTTTCAGTACAATTGCAATGGCCAATCCACCAACTGATTTGACGCTACATAGAATATCTAAAGCAGCAATTTGATCCAAATCATGTCCTGCGCTGGCCACCTGAGGAGACAAAATTATGTAGGTAGAGTATCTAATACAGCATGGCTTGATATATGCTATAACTCACAAAAAGCTTAACCCTAATTGGATCTAAAATTCCTATATAAGTTAAAACTCGTGTTAAAAAAATAAAATAAAATAAAATAAAGTTAAAACTCGTGTCAATTTCATTCATTACAACTTCATCGCAAAACATCGTGCACATCTAATACCAAGCTGACTCATATTGGCTACTTTCACAGCTCTATGATCGGCCACACTAGACCGAACTTGAGCTCAATCGCATGATCGTGTGCACATGCTCTGTGACAACATCATTCATGGGCACTCTAACATCGACACCTGACTTTTCCTTGAGCTTGTGCACGAGTGGGGCTTTCACTCTTGATCCCTCCTACACCTAGGGCTCTTGTTTTCCTTCTCCTAATTCTCTCTCCGAAGAATTTTCACTATTCTTTCAAATTTGTACTCAAGCCCATTCATTTTTTCTGGTTTTTGATGGTGCCACAACTGTCAGTCTAGGTTCCGATTTGGATCTTTCTCCCCATTTGCCATCAGTTTTTCAATGGATCCCACCTCCTATTTTTGGCAAATTGGTTGCTCCTAGGGTTTTGGATGAACCCCTGGTTAGATCACCGCCGATCCTGGTGGCTAATTGATTCAAAAAGGCTCCTCTTGTTTCTCACCTTTGGAATTTCGGCCTCCAGCTACCCCACTGATGTAGACAAAGGGGGGGTCAACTCAAGTCCAAAATAAATCAATTTTGGCCTCCCTCAAGTTTACAAGCTCAATCAAATTTGAGCTGAAATTTTAGCTTATTTATGAGCTGGTCTTTAGTTCACTTATTGAACTAAGGGTTAGCTCATTATTAGCTATCCTTGGCTTGGGTTGTTTTTCCGTGAAAAGCAATAGTTTTTTAATGTTTGTCTTTTGGAATTCCTATGAGAATGCAATGTTTGTCTTTTGGTATTCCCCTTTCATATCTATAAATATGAGGGGCTTGTAATGTTTGAAAATGGTGAATGAAATATTATTTTTAGAAAAGCATAACCTGCGGGTTTGCTTGGAAAAGCTTGCGAGCTTTGTCCGTCTTCTTTCTCATCCCCTCCGGAAATCTTGCGAGCTCTTTCCAACCTTTCGTCTCGGCTTCTAACCTCTTTCGTCTCTCCGCAAGTGCCACTCCATCCGTATCTTTCTTCTCAAAGTAAAGCAATTTTAGGGTGTCGTCTTGTTTGCTAGTCGTTTAAATTTTAAAGAGTTGTAAGTTTTTATTTCTAAGTTTGTCTTAGATTTGAAATGTAAGAGTTTGCTCGTCCATCTCATCCTAATTTCATCGTAAGTCGTCTTGTTTCGTGTCGTCTGTGTGTATTCCTATTTGTGGGTGAAGAGTAAAGGCACCCCTATATTTTTTGCCCGCATCACCCACCCTCATTCGTCTGCAATTGTTGTCAATGAGTTAAATGATTCAAGATTTAATTCCTCTTCAACAAGCAACCTCTTCCTTTTTTCTTTTCTTTTTTTTCATCAGGCTCCCTGTAAGCATCCATTCATATATCAAAGCAAACATGCTCCCATCTACACTGCCGAGGAGAACTCAGATCTTACTAGGCCTCTCTATTTTTCTATTGTTGGCAATTTCTCATTGGGTCGCCCCAACCTCACGGTTATCTGCAAATTTATGTCCACTTTGCATTTAGTTTGTGAACATTTTGTTGGCCTCATTGATGCTCATCATCTATTAATAAACAATCTTTGAAAGCAGACTACACCAGACATTTCTCTTGAAGGTCTTATACATATGCTAAAACGGTCACCCCAATTTGACTCTTCTGAAGAATCTCTTATCACTCCAATTTGGATCTGTTTCCTCCAATTCACTTATTTTATTTCAACCAATCCACTCTATATAATTCTTAATTAAAAAAGGGAGCAAACTGGCTCCTTCACTACTAGATTTTCATAGAAAGTTGCATTTGAATGCATCCCAACATATTGTTCATCTTGTAAATTTTTTTAGCTTAATTTCTTTGAAAGTTTTAAGGGTCATCCTGAATTAAATAAATGTAATTATCACACACAAATTTGTACATCATATCCCCATAGCATTGTCATCACAAAATGATCACATTATCTATGCTGGAAAAACAATGAAAGATCATCTTAGACCTAGGATGCCTAGTAGGATCCTAAAGGCTAAAGATAATGTAAGAGCTATCCAACTTTATCGGTCAAAAGATATCACCTGATACTTTAATTAAATTTTAAATTCTATTTACCAGACAAGGCAGGAATTAGAACAAATCTACAATCACTTTCATGTTTTCACCAAGCTTCAATAAAAAATATCTAAATGAGTCTTTTTTTTTGTTTTCCTGCTATCAAGTTTTCATATCTAAGGCTTTAACCTTTATTCTTAAAAATAGAAATTAACACACTCATTCTCCACTCATATGGCTTCTTTTTAGTCTTTAAAAAAGTATTTAAAAGTTTAGTAAGCCAAGAAATTCATTCATCTCCTAAGCATTTCCACATCTCTATTAGAATATCATCAGGTCCAACAACTTTTCAACACTTTATTTTCTTTAAAGCCTCTCTAACTTTGGTTTTACTAATATGTCGATAAAAATAAAAATCTTTATTTTCATTTAGGATGCTAAAGTCTCTAAAGTCAATCGTATTTTCACATTCTTAATTAAAAAGTTTAGCAAAATATCTCATCTACCTGTTGAATATCATCTTCTAAGAAAAATACTTTTTGATCTTCATCCTTAATACACTTCACTTGATATAAATCCTTATTACTTCTATTTCTTATTTTTTTCCCTCCTTAATATCTAATATATTATATAAATCATTAAAAGCTAAGTTCTTTGCATCGCAAATAGCTTTCTCAGATTCCTTACAAGCCTCTTTATAGCTTTCCCAATTATCAGAATTTTTACATCTAAACCAATTTTTATAACAAATCTTTTTTTTAATAACAAATATTCTTATTTTTTATCTTTTATTGCACACTTGGATTCCACAGCCAACTATTTTTACTATTAGGAGTTTTTCTCTTCAAAACTCCAAACACATCTTTTGCAATATTCTTAATATCACTAGTCACATTTTTCCACATAACATTAGCATCCTCATACACAGACAAAATCTTAAGATCTAAAATCTTACTCTCAAAAATATTTTTGTTAATATTCTTTAAATGCTCGCATCTAATCCTAAAATATCATTTTACTTTATTTTTTATTTTCTGTCTCTTTATCTTAAAGTCCAAAACTAATAATCAATGTTTGGCACATAAATTTCACTCGGAATACTTTACAATTTTTGCAATCTAAATAATCTAATTTTCTTATAAAAAAATAATCAATCTGCATTTTACTATATCTATAATCGTTTTACTATACCCTAAACCCTAAATGATGACAAAATTGTAATGGACTAAAACTACGAATCCAAATTAAATTTTTGAAGAGATCTATAAGAAAATATAAAAGTTGGATAACAAGCAACATCTTGCAGTACATATATCTGGAGAGTATTTTGCTTCACCTTATGTTACCACAGAAGTAAAATTGCATAACTGAACATTGAACGAGAGCCCATGCAAAAGAACATTCATATATTACCATAAACATAGCAAGCCAAATCTTCCTTCCCAGCTATAAAGAAAAGATAATCAAGAATAAATAAATGTACTAACAAGAATGGTGGCTGGCAGGCATGAATGCGGTGCCAGAGAAAATTCAACATTTCTGATGAACACATCTGAAACAGACACACAAAGGCATGGATTAGAAGTTTATCGAAATAACAAGACGCAAAAACAATCAGGAAAAACTAGTAAGTATTTTGCAAAAGTTATGCTTGAATTAGCGTCCATAATGATCGAGCACATCTGATTGAAATGTATCAAATTTCCTTATTCCCATCCTCTATCACCATAACCGAAGGTCCAAACTCTCATGATTGTGCCTTGGAAGTTACTTTTGTGATTTCAAACGCTGTATATTTCCTGAATAGTCAAGTTAATTAATTTAATGGAGATCCCTTTATTGTATCTTCAGATTTCATAGGGTTTATTGATTTTCAGTAGTCAAAATGGGGGCAGGATGATGTCATTGGAGCTTAGTGACACGATGATGAAATTTTGATGGCTTCTACGTTCCGAACTCCTAATTCATGAAACTAAATTGTTTTTAAATTGGTGAATTTCTAAAAATAAATAAATATTTTATGTAAATAGTATAATTTTGAGAGCAAATTATATGGCCAGAAGATTTTGTGTAAGTCAACTTTTATTTAAGAAAAAAAGTATGCAATAAAAATAAGTCTGAAATAATATTTAAATATTTTAAAGTATAATTCTTATGCTAATAAAGAAATATACCTACATAACCCTTAATTAAAATATGTGAGTCAACCAATTTTAGGTTCTTATCAAGCTACTACTTGAAGCGGATTACTAAAAGATCATATTATGTGGACAGGTCCACAATATGGAGTAATTCCCCAACAGCACAGCTAAATTTGGTTCATCTTCTTCTCTCTATTGCCATTATCAAGGTTGGCTTATATTCCACGTGGTAGCGAATAATATTTTTCCCAATAGGGATCTTGCAAGTTGTTTATATGGAGCAACCTCCATAGTATGTTGTTTAAGGGAAGAACAAAAAATAAAAAATAAATTTTCGAGAGCTATATGGCCTGAAACAAAATCCTCATGCCTAATTTGACAAACTTTGCAAGGTTCTTGTCAATGTTGGACAAAAAAGTATATTATTCATCAATTTATCTTTATTCGACATTATTCTACCAACATTGTGATTCTTATTATATATGTTGATGACATTCTACTTACTAAGAGTGATGTTTTAAGCATCACTGAAATTAAATGGCATCTGATGATGACATGTTTCACTGAAGATCATGGACATCCAAATTACTTTCTTAACAATTAACATTGAGTTTGCATATAAGTGTTGACCTCCATATATGTATCATGATCAATCGGCTACATAATTGACCTTGATTGAGTATTTTATTTTTAGCTATTTCATCCATCAATTTTTTACAATTGATTCAGTTATATGCTTTTTATTGACTAATAACAAAATTTTCACAATAAAAAAGTTCATTTCTAGTAAAGCATGACCAAATTATGCTTGATAGATTATGTTTTAGTTTAACTAATCATTCAATTCAAAATTATCAAGGACAATGAAGTTTAGCCAGTGCTTAAAGGAATCAATCAAGCAAAAATAACATAATTCAAATTTGAGACAGTTTCAATTTGTTTTTAATTGAATAAAATTAAAAGTTCTAACTCCAATAGTTTAACTAAAACCAAACAAAGTTAGCAGAACTCCAATTTTGGCTCAACCAAATAAGACTAATTAGTTTGAATTCACAATTTTGAATGCCATCAATGGGTACTAAACTAAGTAAGCTTGGCAAAATTAAGTAGATTTTTGTTCAAAATAGATCAAAATATGTTGGTTCAACAAATCAATTTCATTCTGATTAACTAGGAAAAAGGTAGGATGGCTCGGTCTAGGTTAAGCGAATTGTATGAAGACTAAACTAGTAATTTGCCTCTACATATTTTTTTTCCTAGCTCAAAAACTAGTGGGCCTTGTAAGATTGAAATTAATCTATTAGAGTTAGATTTTTTTCTTTGGGTCTAAACCAGCTCAGTTTCTAACTAATATGGTTTATTTGTTGGTTTAAATACTGATTGGTTCATCATCATTAGTCATCCTAATAATTTAGGGTTGCCTTTTTTAATCTTCATTATCTATTCATCCTTGTTAAGTGTTGCCTAAAGTGTTAAACATATCTTTGCACATATCTTTTTATTTACAGCCTAAATCTTCTTCTTCATAATAATTTTATATTAATTTTATCAACATGTCTAATTAGTGCAGCCTCTTCTCCTTTTTGTACATGCCCAAATAGCCATAGTCTACTTTCTACTACCCTTAAATAGATGTTGCTCCCATCATACCTCTAATATATTCATTTCAAAATTGTCAACCTGAAATTCAACCAGCCTGTGCTCCTAATCATAATATTTATTCTACCTATCATGTCCATATGTCAACCTTTCTCTGATCAGATTGATCTTTATTGTAGTGTTGTCCATAAAAGTAGATCATATCACATGTCTATCACCCACCTCTGTCAAATATAAAGGGGTCATGCACTTCCTACGTACAGAACTTTATAAGAATTCATACTTATACTGGACTGATAATTATTATTATAAGCAAACTCTGTCAGGAAAATATGTTCCTCCCAACTACCTCCAACATCCGGAACACAGTCTTAGAAGATCCTCCAGTACCTGAATAGTCCGAAATATTTGTCTATCTATAAAAGAAAAGTTATACCAAAATACAATTTTGTACACAATCCCTATTGAATACCTCTTTATAACCTAGAGAAAAATCGATCATCACGACCTTGGGCACACCATGCAATCTAATAATAACTCTAGCATATATATGTGCTAACCTATCTACTGGATCCGTCTATTGGATCAGAATGAAATGCACAGACTTCGTCAGTCAATCAACAATAACCCAAATAGCATCTTGGCCCTGTCTTGATCTAATAAAACCCATAGAAAAATCCATCAGCACATCTTCCAATTTCCACTCTGGAATAGGAAACTACTACAGAAAATGACCAGTTGTAATTTCTCTGTCTTCACTAACTAACAAGCCTCACACTTTGATACAAACTATGTTATATCATTCTTCAATCCAAGCCACTAGAACATACTTTTCAAATCTCTATATATCTTATTGTTTCATGGATGAATAGTGTAGCTTGAATAATATGCCTCATGTAAAATCTCAGCACTCAACCTACCAATAAAAGAAACCTAAAATCTATTCTTGCAAGAAATGACACCATAATCAAATACTCGCATTTTAGTTTTCTTACCAGTTTGATCAAATCAATTAATTGCAGATACTTTGTATCTGACTTCTGAGCTTCCTGAATTATTTCCTTCAAAGTAGCTGAATAATCATCTGAGCTAACAAATCTAGATATGTATTATCTGATATTGTCTTGACCTCTAGCTTCTCCAAATCTCAAAAAAGGAAGTCACAGACTAAGACCTTTTATTCTCAAGTGGCTACACAAAGTATCTTTTTCTCCCTTTATAATGTCAAAAATTACTTCCAAAAACAAAACAAAAAATTCACAAAACTTTTGAACTTTCATCAAAAATCACTGCATATTTCTTTAAGTTAAGAAAATAAAGGTTCATTAAATTTATTGCTAATAAATTGCGCTATTTAGTCTTGGAAGCACATATGAATAAAACTATTGTATCTCCTCCAAAACATTGGCATAATGCGTCCATTAATCAAAATAAAGTCTCAGTTAGGGGCTGTTTGGTATGCAGAATTAGAAGAGTAAAGTAATTAACTTACGTGCATTTCGTAAATTAGGTCGTTTGGTTGGTTTTGAGCGGAACGTAAGTAATTCCTCCGAAGCATCAGCGGTGTATTGTGACAGGCCGTTTGCGTGACTTCAAAACCTGCTCAAATTGAGCGGGTTACAAAACCTCTACCTGGTTCGCGTGGGGCAAAGCTTCCAACGAGTCGCTTGTCATTTGCTTCATCATAGCCGCTGCGACAGCCTCATAAGAACCCTAGCCTTATCAGCTTCGCAGCTTTCGGGATCTCGAACCAACTGCCGACGATTCCAAGTGCGACTGCGCGTATGCGTTTACTAATTATTTGATTAGCATATTGGATATCTGTTGTCGTGTCTCTGCTATTTTTGTTATTGTTTAATGAAAGAGAAATTTATCTTTCCCATAGATTTTGCATGTCCTGCATATGTTCATGCGGCGTCGATGTGTATATTTTGGTGTCTTTTGTTCTCTGCTACTGGAAACTGAGTTGGAGGCACTTATTCTCCCTTTCGGCTTTGTTGGTCATTTTTTACAGAATTGCTTCTGAATTCCTACTTATTTGTTATCCTCTTTAGTTCTTCGGAATTTTTAGTATCTCAATTCTTTTTGAGAAATTGAAGATGTTGTTGGTTTCAGATTTTCTTTGACATTCTGGGCGTAGCTGTCATTCCGATTTTCATCTAAGCTTAATCAAGATTACAAAAGGAAATTACTCATTTTTTTATCTTCCTGTAATTGTATTGTATTCACTTTTTCCCATTCTTCCTCTTATTTTTTACGCCTTTGCGCATGTCAGCTGGTGTAGTTGATGAATTTCTTGATAGTTTATCAAAGTTTTTGAGATGGAATTCCGTCTACATAAAAAATTGTGCTTTGGCAATCCACATTTCTCAAAATTTTTTGTCCTGATATCCTGACTCAATATTTTCCCTTTTAATAGTTTTTTAGCAGTGGTTATAGAAGGGACATAATCCAAAATTAATTATGACAAAAAAAATACTTTTACTTTATTCTAGATCTACCTAATCAAACAAGGGAAAAAATTCTCCTGCGTTTATTTTGCAGACAACCAAACAGTCTCAAAGTATTCGGAATACACTACATTTACTTTACATCGTATTTACTTTACACTATATTTTCTTTTCAGGCAACCAAACAGCTCCTTAAAGTATTCCAGACATTCAGATATTTTTACAACTAGGCCCATAAGGAGAAGGACCTTAACAAAAAAATGCTCATGTATAAGCATTTATGTGTGTATTTCATTGCAAAAGTATCCCCAAGGCATTCTCTAGCATTTAAATTCTGAAAGCAAAACTTCAGAAACCATCAACACCTGAAGCATACTTAGACCAAAAAACTAGACCAAATTGAAGGTTAATACAAAATATTAGTTTTAGGATATATTTGGTCGTTAACCAAAATGGAAATACTAGAATGTAAAAGCATAGAAGTAACACAAATTTATGAAGTTAAACTTAAACACAAGCATCTGAAGATGGTGTAATCCATGTAATCAACAAATAAGCCCTCAAAAAGCATTCTTCACTAAACACGCTCAAACTCCATAACTTCAGTTCAGTAGTGTCCAGGCACTCTCTTATTCCTTGCCAATCTTGTCACTCTAATAGGTCCACCGCAACGGACATAAATGCTAAAAATGTCTAGTAATGTGGAAACCTACTGTATAAACTTATGTGAAAATTGGATATATTCAGATTTCAGGCTTTAGTAGACTTGCTTTGAATTATCCCTTCCTATAAATGGCAAGCCTCTTTATTGCATATCTTCCTCTACAGTTAGATAACAATTCATTAAAATCATACATAAAATTAGAACTGAGAATGAAGAGAAAAGTTACTGCACAAAAAAATCCAAAATTGATCAAGTCCACTTAGCTCAAATCATTTCTTCTTATAAGCTAAATAAAAACTTACATCAAGAAAATTTCAAAATAAGAAGGATGGATGGTAAAACCTTTACTATGGCACCTTTCCAGTAATTGGACCTTCTTTTGATCTCTCGAATAAATTGTCCTAAAAGAAATACAGTGTCAACAACAGAAATGTAGAACATTTAAAAACGTGAATAGATAAAAACATGTGATTTACACAAGGTATAGTTTGTAGAAATCCTACATATAAATGAAGGAACGAATAAATTACAGCAAAAAATTAACTGTAAACATTTAACATTTTGAGATGGCGTGATGCATAATTTCCATCTGCTCAAAAAACACCTCTTCTAAGTTACAAATGAAAGTTTTGCCGGTTGGATTACCAGAATCTAAAACGAGAAGCAGAGACAGCAGGGGAAGCTAAGCAGAAATCAATGATTGAGTCCTTCCTGCTCCCAATCCCTATCACGTCCACGGGTTCATCGCCGTTGTGTGAATCGAGGGTATAGACAGCACGGAGTAGAGGAAGAGGCGATCTGTGACGACGACGACACAAGAAGCCAGAAGGTCCGGCAGAAAAGCTCTTTGGAGGAACAGTGCAGTGAGACCGGATAGAAGGCGAAAAGCCGACGTGGGAGCCCCTCGCAGCCGCGGACTCCATGCATCGGACAGGAAGAAAACCCCCGAAGTGATGGGTGATAGCGCTCAAGCCATCTTTAGTTGCACTAGGAAATTCAGATACATATATTATTTAAATATAATTTATTTAATTTGGGTTGATATAATTGTAGAACTTTATTCATTGGAGTTAAATTAATTAAGTCATCATGAATTATTATCAAATAATTAATAAATTCATTATGAATCCTTCAAGTATGTTCAAGAAGTTGATCATTTAAATTTACTTTAATCTTATGTTATACAAAACTGGCTAAATAATGTAAAATTATAAATTGAACAAGCTAATTCAATTAGTTATGGCTAGACTCATCATACAAGCCCATTGAACTAGACCAAGGGGTCTATAAAATCGCCCACTCATAAAGAGATGCCTACTTGAAAAACTTGCCCAAATGCTCGCCAATAAAGAAAAGTTTCTTGTGAGAGAGCTTGTTTGTAATCCCCCTGACTGGAAGCTGGCTTCATGCCTAACTAGCATGTTGTATAGTAGCGAGTTCCACCTAACTATTTTCTTTGTAATTGTCATATGTTTCCAATTGTAAAGTGATGACCTTGTCTTTATAAATAAATAAGAAATTAATGATTAGGCGCAAGTCATACACAAATGCTTTGTTTTTCTAAAGTTATTTTGACTCACCCCTTCTTTCTTCAAGGGTAGGTTCCATATAGATTGGTTATCAAAGCACTTTTTAAGAATTAGCTTCTCTTTATTCTTATCATAGTTTGAATTTGATTCATTTATGTGATAGGTATTGGTATTTTATTCACAAATAATTTTGGACCAATATCATATTTAATGCAATGAGCATAAAATATATTGAATAAAATATGGATCGTATTAATGACTACAATAGGTCTCCATACAAGTGGCCTCATCACGACATAACTTATACACAACTAACGCAATATGGAGTATCATTTGGTGAAAATAATCTAAAATATTTTCAAGGGCTTCTCATAAATTGCTCCTCATTTCCCCCATGGCTGAGAATTTTTTATTTCCATCAAGCATATATGACACCTAATTTAGCTCATAAATTGCTCTCTCTGAGTATTGTTAGTGGTAATAACATATGACATCCTTGATAGATACTTCCATTGCGACCTCTAATATACACTACTCCATATTTTAATTACCCATCCAAATTTTATGTTTTTTTTAAGAAGTTGATGGTCACAACTCACATCATAAAGGATTTCCACTACTTTGAAAGCCTTATAAAATAATTGATTCACTTTGGGAAGTTTAAAGAACTCATCCTTATTGACCTAAGAAGATGCCCACACAAGGCGTTGATTATTGAGAGCAACAAGGGACCTCTCAAAATATTGCCAATTATAATATAACAAGACTCACCACAATGATCCTTGGAGGAGTGTCTAAAGCCTTTAGGTAGCCTAGCTTCAAGCAACTCAAGTTGGGCACGGCTCATACGACCTTAACTTCACCATTTAACAAAATTATTGATCATCATCTTTGAAATTTGATAAGTTCGATATGAGCAAGCCTTGTGATAATGCTATCATTGTCACTATTTTGATTTTCAACTATCAAATTAGCAATATCCTTAATAATGTAGTGGGTTAGATGAATACTACTTTTAAACATATTTTTTATCGAATAAACCTTAATCCTTCTACATAATAACCTAAAAGCAGCCCCCTCTATGGCTTTTCTAGTGAGTATTATAAACCAAAATGTCATATTATGTTGTTTATCACTTAAGGGAGGGTGATCTTTAATATATTATAATGGATTACTTATCATATTAAATGCCCTAATCACTCATAATGTCATATTCAGTTGTCATCTCTTGAATAATTTCAGAGATGTCATTTTGATGTAACATGTCACAATGTAGTTCCATGCATAAGGTTGAAATCTTACTTTTCTTGGAGACATGATTCAATCATGGATATGTTACTAAAAGGTGGCAGGTTTCATTCAAGCAGAATTACTCCAGCTCAAGGTTTAGAGATAAGTTGCCTCAAAATTGGAATTGTAAGAGATGATCTAAGTTGCATCTTATGCACATATGATTCTTTCAATTGAGAGCAACGAATTCAACTCATTGACTTTAATTGAATAATGATGTATTCACTTCATCCATGGCTGCAATACCATAAGTCAACATCAATGTTACCCATCATCAATTGAACATCGAAAAGTTGTGCAAGCCAATTGAATAAAAATTTTAAGTCGCCATGGCAATTGAACATCATTGACCAGTTGTGTGGTCCAAAAGCTACTATAGGGCAGCTTCATTTGGAAAGTTTCTTATCTTAACTAGATCCTAAATATTGTTATGATTCAAAAGGTTGGTAATAAATAAAGGATGTATGTCAACTCACAAATTTTATTGACATTTTTCTCAAGAAATGTTCACTTTAACGAAGAAACATTATTGATCTTCACATATGTTTTACAACTCGGATCAAGTGACTGTAATAATAATATCAGAAGACAAATTGGGCTTCATGAAAAAAGAATGTAAGACAGGGGCGGATGCAGCATGGGGGCACTAGGGGCACGTGCCCCCGCTGACTGTATTAATAATCACTAATTAAGTGTATTTATGACTCAATAATTACCAATTAAATCAAAATAGTATTATTATATTTCTTTTTTCGTCCCAAATCGCAATCCCGACTTTTGCTTTTCACGCATAAAACAATCGACCTTCCGTCTTCGGCTCTTCGCGGAAGGTCAAAATTCGTGTTCTGCTTTTAACGCGTGAAACGAAAGAGTCGGACGACCTATGTCTTCTACTCTTCACGGAAGCCCTAATACTTGAACTCTGATAACGTGCCGACATCCACGGCATTCTCGTTACTAACTGGTACCTCTGACGCCTGCGTTGGGCAATGGCGATGTGTTAAATGCTCCGTCGTTGGTCGAGTAACTTCACTATTTCTTCCATCGCTTGACCTCCGCGGCTCGCTCGATTCACTTTCCCATCTCGACCAGCTTCGCATTCTCGATCTCCATGGCAACCAACTTAATGGCACGCTTCTCCCCCTCATTTCCTCTATTCGCAATCTCAAATTCATATACATCTCGGGTAACGATCTCTCTGGCGAGATCCCAGCAGCCATCAGAAGACTCAGTCGGCTTCTCCTTCTCCGAATCGACATTTCCCGACAATGATTTATATGGTTTTATTCCTGCTGAGGTATAAGCTAACCTAACTCGTTTACACATGCTTCGTCTTCGAATATTTTAGCAAGAAGTGCTGGCAACTTCAACTTGGACTGAATTAATTCAGGTTAATTTGGAGCTTCAGCATCTCATCTGTTGAAAAATTGGCCAAACTAGCTTTCTGATTTTTTTTGTTGTTCTTTCTATTTAAACATGGAATTATTGTGGAGTGTAGTATATCAAAAAATTTAAATGATAGCTTCTTATTAGAGTATCTTTAAACTATTTTTCTCACATCTATTTTTTTGGCTTAGTTGGACATATGATTTTATGGCCTTAAGCTGACAAAGAATATATTTTGAATTCTTTACTTGATAAATCCTATTAATATCATTTTAATTGAAATTAGATATGGAAAGGTATTTCGAAAGAAAATTTTAAAATTGAGGGGTTTTTTTTTTTACTTCAACGATCTGTGCCCTCACATGAAAAAAATCCTGGCTCTGCCCTGATGTAGGACATCTTTTTTGCATATAAAAAAATTCTTAACCATCACTTATTTCATAAATGGGTTATCCTGACATATTTTAAATAGTGAAATTATTAATAAAGTGTTTCACATGTAATCATATATAGTTGTGATGTGAGGTGAAAACATATGCTTATGAGAAGTTAAAATTTTGTGAGCAGTTCACATATGCATATTTAAAAAAAAATAAAGAAAAAGTCAATAATAATAATAATAAGCATTATATATACATAGTAAAATTATTATTATTATTATTATTATTATTATTATTATTATTATATA